>NC_051235.1:29214195-29319195 GCF_015220715.1 Pygocentrus nattereri
ACATCATCATTGCTTTTGTCGCTGTTGTGTCTCGAGCTGGAACGGACATTAATGCTGCTCTTAACAGAATTCCACAAAGTAAGACACTTCCTTCAGTTAAGTGTTGAGAACGGTGTCAAGGAGGCAGTTAGAAACCATCCTATAGCTTAGCTATAGTGAGGTCTTGGGGAGGTGGTGGGGGGCGGTGCCTAGGCTTGCGCCCGGCCCACAATACAGGACTTTTTAAATCCCACACACTCAGAAATAAAAGTACTAAACAGCCTCTGGGGCAGTGGAACCCTCAAGGCTCCATCTCAGTACCTTAAGTCAGGGAACATAACTGAACCATAATCCACTGAAATGATCTGCTCTAAGCTGGACTGACTCCACGCACCCCGCCTCGCCTCACCTCCAGGCTTTTACTCTACTGCTCTGTTTTAAAACATTCGGGTTATGAAAAGTAACAAATACCAACTTTTCACCTGGAGAAGCTGATTTAAGCTTCACAATCAGACCTTAGAACCACTGTAGAACCTTTGAGGGAACATTTACATTGGGTTTACCTTGATGAATGAGAGAAACGTACCAGCGCAGAACCTTTACTTCTAACAGTGTAACCATCCACATGACAAATACAAATATTGTTTTCAGTTAAGTTGTCCTTCAGTCAGTCAACCAAGCCTGAAACACCACACTTTCAGATTACGCCCATCAGTGGTCACTTCTCTCTTTTGTTTTAAAGTAGATTAGAATGAAATGTAGATATCCTTCCATTCCAGCTGTCACTGGTCCTTCACATCATGAAACGGCTCTTTAAAATGAGGGAGAATGTGTTCTATAAAGAAGCTTTTTGAAAAGGGTTCTCCCATTGTTACAAGCTTGGTATTGACCCTTTTTGGTGCTATATGGAACCCCTTATTGGAAGCTTCTGTGTAGAGCAATGTACAGCAAGTTCTCCATCAATCTGAGGAACCATTTGATAATGTGAAGAACGCTTTAATCATCTAAAAGGCTCTTTGAGTGTTCATGAACCACGGTCTTTACTAAAGAACCCTCGAAGAACCATCTTTTTAAAGAAAGCGTGAAAGAATCACATCCCCCCCCCCCCCCCCCCACCCCCACACTTTTCCCTATGGGATAATCTAGGATGACAATCGTTTAAGACTGTCCTGATTCAGCACCCATTTTATGGTTACTACTTGCCCCCTTAAGTTGTCACTGGACCTCCTCCAAGTTTAATGAAATTCTATAAAATAAGTGAGTTAAATTAAGATAATATTCTACGCTGCAAGTGCTGGAATTATCTTAAACCAACCACACCTCTGTTGAACTTTAGTACCTGACACGCCACTGATCTGGTGTTGACTGAGCAAATATTGGATCACTAGAAGGGAAATATACTCTCTCTCTCTCTCTCTCTCTCTCTCTCTCTCTCTCTCTCTCTCTCTCTCTCTCACAGCGGCCCGGCCTGTTGTTCTAGTGGTGCTCCACCACACGTTTGACCCCTTTTTCGTTGCTCCAGAGAGCCGACTGTGTGTTGACAGGAATGACGTGTTTGTTGTGGACGGCCTGTTTCATGAAGACCAAGGTCTGCTGAAATGTGAGCGCAACGACGTGGCACTGAAAGCAGTTACTGACCATCTGATATCTAAGGGAGTGTCAGCTGCTTCACCGGTAGGTTTTAAACTGGCATTATCCTGAAACAAAACCTAATTCCCACTTTACTAACAGCTCAATAACTGAGAGACTTTTTGGCCAGGGTGGCCACTTTTATCCACAGAGGCCCGGCGTGGCTGCAGGTTTTCATTCCGCACAAGCAGAAGCATCTCATTCCACTCGTTTAACCAGTTGGTCTCAGTGTCCGTGTAGCCGATTCGTTGAATGAGTCGTACTTCTGCTTGGTTGCAATGAAAGTCTGCAGCCACACCAGGTCTTAAGTGAAAGGGATGGGCCTTTCGTGTGAAATGAGTTTGTAAGGCATTATCTAAAAAGGATGGAATAATCAGCTCACCAAACAAAGCTAAAGGCTGCTGCACACCAGTAACACCCCTCAGCTCGGTTACGAGCTCAGCCACATTGTATTTCAACAATGACACCAAACCTGATATGTTTTTTCCCATTAAATCTATACAAGTGCACGAGAGTGTAACGTTTACTTTAGCTTGATGGCAATCTATGCTTTCCTGCAATGCTTGCTATGTGCTATAGCTGTGCTTTGTACCATCTACCCAGATACTCAGTGGCAGTGGTGGCCTTCAGATGGCTGCAGTAGTCTTACTGCATTTTCTTCTTTCAATTAAGCAGACGATAAATCCTGACCAAAGCATAACATGCAGGCCTTACGCTGCCGTTTGGTGGAGCGTAGAGTTCAGACTTCTTAGAGTTCTTCAATAAGAGAACGGGCAATGACAGTGAGAAGTGAATTTGCATATCGAATATACTGAATATCGAATATTAAAAATTCTGATCTATCCCTAATTGATGATGCCTGCTTTTAACAATTAACAAAGTAATCCGAGTGAAAAATTAGACTATTTAACTTCTAATCTCTTTTAACATCTCGCCTCCGACATGCTTAAAAAAGATGGTTCTTCAAAGGGTTCTTTAGTGATGAAAATGGTCTATGTGCAACCATGAACACTCAAAGAACCCTTTGTGTGATTAAAAGGTTCTTTGCATCATGAAAGTTCTAAATAGCACCAAAAAATGGTTCTAGTATGGTTAGCATGTCAAGCTTGTAACAACAGAGGAACACTTTATAGTTCTATATAGAACCCTTTTCAAAAAGGTGCCATATAGAACCACCTGCAGCCCATTCTCTATCCATCTGAAGAACCCTTTCATGATGCAAAGGACCCTTTAATCATGCAAATGGAAATGGTCATTTATGTGTTCCTGGTTCTATTTGGAATTATTTTCTTTACTAAAGAACCCTTGAAGAACCATCTCTTTAGAGTGTACAGTAGTGGCACAGTGGCTTAGAGGTGTCCTGGACGACTGGCGTCCAGCACAGTTTGGTAATTCACCTGCTTGCGCACAACTGATTGCACTCATCTGTTAATTGCCAGGTTTAGTGGGTATGTTTGAGCAGGGGATGAGGACCCCTGCCCTGTGCGCCCCTGCAGTGGCCTGTAGACTTGAGAGCTTCCAGTTTATCCCATTAACAGGCCGTAGGTTTATTACCTGCCTCTATAACCTGAATTGCTCAGCCAGTTTGCACGGAAGTGCCTGTAGTTACTGAACAGTAAGCCTTAGTATTTAACAAGCCTGAGGTTTTAAGGGGTTAAAGACTAGAGATCCGACCTTCTGATATCATGAAGGTGGGAGAAGCTTTTTAAAAACTACAAGAACTTTGGGGTGGAGACTTGAAAGAGGGCTGTTATGAATGTTGTTGTTCCAAAATAGCTGGCAAATCGAGACAGATGGCAGAGACATACGTAACTGCAAAAAGGTTAAATATCATGATTTACATTTTCAATTTACATGAAAAGGAATGAGCACACTTTATTTTTAATGTAAGTCAGTGGAATCAGAATTTAGGGCCATTTATCATGAAATTTTGACACGATGTAAAGGGCAACAGACAGCAGTTATGTATATAATATAATAGAATAAAAGCTAATTACCAACGAACTGCTGACCATTGATTTCAGGAGGTCGATTTTAGTCAATTTTAGTCATTTTGTTTTAACTGCGTTTGATTAAGTAACTGACAGCCCAGACACTTTTCATCAGTCATTAAAGGGCCCCTATCAGGGCAATTTCCTCATATTTTAACATAAGTCTAATGTAATATGTAAATGCTGTTAGAGTTGAAGACATACTATTCAATACGCCCAGTCCAAACGGTTCATATGTGGAAAATAAGTTAGATAACAGCTTGTTTTGAGTTCACTGTTACTGCAAAGTCACAAAAACCAGCACATTAACGTATTTTCCCCTATGCATCCTACATCACATTGCCCACTCAGCCACTCACCCTTAATGCATAAGGCGTTTCATCCTGGACTGATTTAGGAATGAGGTTCAATACAGAGCTTGTTTACTTATGAGTCTTAAAGGCACAGTAACGAAAACAGCCTGTTTAATTATGAGCTAAAGAGAGTTTGGAAAACAGTCATGCAAACAAATTGAATTATGATTAACTTTGGTACATAAACTCATGCAGGTGTTCCAATTGGTATGTCATGGGGAAAAAACTCAATACAAGAGCAATGTATGATGTGGGCCCCTTAAAAAGCCCTGGAGAAACTGACTGAAAGTGCAGGAGGGGCTAAGCACACATCCCTTACATCCGCATTGACAGTGCTGAGCTCACTGTAGCTGCTGAATCATGCTTCCTGCTCTCCTCCTCCTCCTGCCATTGGCTGGGTCTCACTGCTCTTCTTGTTTCTTTCAACAGCTGCTGCCAGAGAATCGTCTTAGAGTCGACCTTTCACAGTGGGACAGAAAAACCTGGCTGATAATTGTTGGAGTCATTATTATGATATTGGTTGTGGTACTCGTTGTGCTTCTTGCTTACTTCTTTTCCCACCAAAACCCATAGATCAACAAGTCTGACTGTGGCTTTACAGGGGCATTTAAAAAGCACAAAGAGCAAAAGATGTTTTTATACGGTTCATTATATTGTCCAGATACGAGTATTGGTTCCACTTAAGAATAAGTGTACCCTTATAAAAGGGCTTATGAATGGTTTAAAATGAGTTTATTAATGGTAAGGCATAATAAACGCGTATAACACACCGGTAAAACTGGTGAAAGTCAGCCTTTATATCTGATGCACATGAATATGTGATAAAGCCGACAGGTTTAATACTGACTGATGAGAAAGGAAGAACGCAAACCAGCAACATCTGAGCAGCGTAGATGAGCATGTGTCACTGTTTCTCTTTTTATTTATGATTTGGAGCTGCTCATTAATGATTTTAGGGTGAGTATGAAATAATTTATAATAATTTCTGAAGTATTTTTAAACCATTCAAGTCTTATGCTAAACCCATAAATAATTCTATAATAATGCTAAAATAAATAGGCATGTGTCAAAATAAATGAATAATTGTGCTTGTAAACAGTGACAAAAAGTGTGTGTGTGTGTAAATATATGTATTACATATATGTGTGTATATATATATATATATATATATATATATATATATATATATATATATATATATATATATAATATATATACACATGCATTTCGCTGTTGTCGGAGCAAAACCGGTAACTTTACAGGAGAAGGAAAAAACCTTCTTCACTTTTAATGTAAGTCAATGGAACCAGACATTTTTCCAAGCCATTTTGGGCCGTTTCTTTTAGTCCATTCATCATGAAATTTACATACCATGTAAAGAACAACAAGCCTTTTCAAATTATGTCAAAAGCTGAAAAACAACAAAAGTGCAGATACAATGTTTTGTTCCGACAGCAGCGATATATGTCACCTACCTTTTTATCATGGCTTGCATTAACACTGTGTTAAGAAAAGCACTATTACTCGCACACAAGAGTTTGGGTGACCCTGGTCACACGTTTTGTGGACTGTCTCTAAAATTAGTTGATCCTCTACAGCGACGCTTCTGCACATTCTAATGCCCAGTTACTGTGTACTGAGATTAACACACTAGGAAAAATGTAAAACTGCTAAACTGCTACGGTGCACTAAACATCTGTTTAAACATCTGTACGAGCATCAGGTACAGAATGTAGCAGGGTAGTGGGAGCTTGTCTGTGCATCTAAAAACCTTCTGACTAAAATGCAATGATATTATAAAGTGTCCATGATAAAAGCATCACGTAGAATCGCTTCATGCCCAGTGTGTAACTACACTGCCAGTTGATCAGTGGGTGAAAAATCATTGTTTCAAATTTAAGAACTTTTTGGAAGAGCGTCAGTTGTGGGTCTATCCTTTGGGAATTCTGAGGAGCAGACGGTATCAGATTCCCATTTCTTTCCCTGTGTGTGGAACTGCTTCAGTGAGTACCTTAAGAGTATTAAAACATGGATGGCCAACAACAAGATGTGTGTAAAACCACATCTGGAGCTCAAATCTGTTTTAAATTCTGTTATCAAGGGTAGCTCCTCTATAGCAAACTGTATATGATCTTATCTAAGTATATTTTGTCTCTAACCAGTGAAATGTACAGTGCAATACTTGGAAAAACAATATGAAAAATAAATATCTAAACCCATTTATACTGATTGTACTGGTTTTTTGAGTCTTTTGGTGAGATTATACTACCCTGTTAACAATGATGGTTCTCTTGCATGATTAAAGGGTTCTTTGCATCGCAAAAGGGTTCATCGGATCATGTGAGAATGTGGTGTATATGGTTCGGTATAGATCCATTTTGAAAAGGGTTCTAAATGGCACCAAACAGGGTTCTTCGACTGGGACACGCTTGACATCGTAACAATAGGAGAACCCTTTTTGCTGCTACATAGAACTCTTTTTAATAAAGTTTCTACATTAAAGCAATGAGCCACGAGAGGCCATGCATTACTGTGATTTCATCACGGTGAAGGGTGGTCTTAAGCACGATATGAAGCTTTTATAATGGTGGGCAACATAAAATCTGATCAATCGCATTTTTTTTAGAAAATAAATAGAAATATGACATTACTAATAATAATCAACATAAGCAATATTCCACCAAGAAATGCAGTTCCTTCCATGGACCTGAATGAGGAGAACGTTCAGTCGCCCGTCACTGTTCGCTGCGGTCGTTTCATGAAGTTTTAAACTTTCTGTCATGTAACAGTAAACTTGTGATAACAGCACCGTCTCATGCACAAACCTTTGCTTTATTAGTACTTTTTAGTCACTAAATCACCACCACGAGTCTTATTTATCACCAGTCCAGCGGGGCCTTCTTCTCACACTGGGGCTGGATCTCAAACGCCTCCCTGCTCCCTACATAGTGCACTACGTAGGAGTTTAAATACTGGATCCTGCAGCCCAACAGAGCAAAATACAGCTAAGAAGCAGTGATTTGGGACTCAGACACACCCACACTTGATAAATGATGCCCTGTTTGGCTGTAGAGGCTAGAATTCCTAAACTTTCATAGCTAGAACACTATTTAGGGAGTACGGAGCCGTTTGGGTTTGACGCGACTTCTGACTCAAACACAGACGTTTGAAGCGTTTAAGACACTCTAGTGACATTTTTAGACTTTTATCCTGCATTTCTACAGTAAATCGTACTGTAAGTGCTTTAATTCAAGCCTGTGATATTAATGATGGAGCTGTTCAGGGTGTTGGCTCTTTTAGCCTGGTAGCTCACTGACCAGCCAGGTTCTAGTTAAGAACATAAGTTGTCAGCACCTCCGTTTAAACAAGAAACAGGTTCTTTCTTCGTCAGTACACTCAGTGCTCAAAGTGAGCAGCATGAGAGTCAAAGATCATTCATTAATTTTACGTGCTGTGGCGCAGTGATACAGGGTTCAGTTGTACAGTGGATTTTACAACAGCTTTGAATGTGGCTCAGCCAACCATATTTTACGTTAGGTTATAAAAAATAGGCTTGCTAAACAGCCCATTGGCTGTTCACGCTCACTGACGTCACTGATCTACATGAGGCGCCGTTTTAATGTTCTATAACTCGAGTTTAAAAGCTCTTAAAATATGACAGTGGTGTTAAAATGTTTTATGCTGCTCTGCGTTCAGGGTGGGATTGTACTATTTCACTATAAAAAAATGTTTAAGCTTTTATAAACTGTGATTTTGGTCAAATGCTCCACATCAACCCAATAAATTTGGACTCACTCGGGAGCGCCCTCTAGCATTTGAGAAAACCGGAAGACGTTACAGAGCGGTAATTCTCCTCTCTACAAGTTCTCTGCGCTGAGCAAGCTGTGTCTCTACATTAGTGATGTAGCACTGGAGCCCAAAAAAAACAGTCCTTTATCTGTATCCAGGGTCTCACAGCAGTGGTCCGGGGATCTGCCATCACACAGCAGGAGATAAAGTGAGTCAGAGTTAAGAAGTGCACAGAATTATCAAATAATCTGCTGAGAATGCAAAATTAACTGCTCTCCATTCACAGCACTTCACTCACAAGAACTTCACTCATGTCCACCAACATACACTATATTGCCAAAAGTATTCGCTCGTCTGCCTTCACACACAAATGAACTGCATTCCACACTTTGCATTGCGCTTGGTGATGTAAGGCTTGGATGCAGCTGCTCGGCCATGGAAATCTATTCCATGAAGCTCTCTACGCTGTTCTTGAGCTGATCTGAAGGCCACATGAAGTTTGGAGGTCTGTAGTGATCGACTCTGCAGAAAGTCGGTGACCTCTGCGCACTATGACCCTCAGCATCCGCTGACCGCTCTGTCATTTTACGTGTCTGACCACTTCGTGGCTGAGTTGCTGTCGTTCCCAATCGCTTCCACTTTGTTATAATCCCACTGACAGTTGACTGTGGAATATTTAGTAGTGAGGAAATTTCACGACTGGACTTGTTGCACAGGTGGCGTCCGATCACGGTACCACGCTGGAATTCACTGAGCTCCTGAGAGCGACCCATTCTTTCACTAATGTCTGTAGAAGCAGTCTGCAGGCCGAGGGGCTCGGCTTTATACACCTGTGGTCATGGAAGTGACTGGAACTCCTGAATCCCGTGATTTGGATGGGTGAGTGAAAACTTTTGGAAATATAGTGTATCATAATAAGAATCCCATGCAATTCTACTGTTGAATGTATGTTTATTTCATTCAAGGGAATAATGAAATGTTTATTAAATACACTGTATTTATACTACTAAATACATAAATAAATTATAAATAAATATTATAAATAAATATAATTCATTTATACTACTAAATACAAAATAAAATATTATTCATTAATGCATATAATGTATGATCAATGCTAACAAATTTATAATGAACCACAAACGTTCGTAATTTTTTCCCTCTGAAAAAAAATCTTAATCAGGTCTCGCTCTTGACTGTGACCTATGTCTAGTGGTCTTAACCACAACACCACCCCCCCTAATTCTACGTGCTTAATCAGGTTGAAGGTTAGGCTGTTTTTGAATGCATTTTAAGTCAAATTAAAATACTCAGTGGCTGTTCTTGTTATAATAACAGTGACAGAGCAGTTCCCTTCTGTAAAATACACACTATACCATACTGCAATATAAAAGCAATTACATTAAACAAGTTATTGCAATGATATTAAGCTTCTAAACTAAAGCGTTGTTGTGAGACTAAATCAGCAGTTTCAGAACTGCCACACCAACACTACTAAGCTGCAACACTACTAAGCTGCAACACTACTAAGTGTGTAAGAAAAGCAGACGGCAGCTTTAACTGCAGACCATTCACTTTTCATTTCCTTGAAATGCCTCTGGGAAGGTTTAGAGAGTGAGAGTGAAAGTGAAACGGTGCCCAGTGACTTTACCTTCGTTCTCTTCGAAGGTTTTGCTTCAAGCTGAAACTCTCTGCTCGACCTGCTTGGGTTCACACATCGAGCCAAAATGTTTAGAGGTTGGTATTTTTTACTGAGCTAAAAGCTTTAAACACTGTGAACGGCTGGTGTTGTGCATTTGCTGTCAGCATTGGGTGGATCTAAGAGTGAGCAGTGAGCATGAGTGTGTTATGCAGCTACGCTGCTACTGTAGATAATGTCTTAGCAGTCAGTGGCTACACTGAACCATCTACAATGCCCACACAGTTCACAATCCTGAGTGGTATATAATGCAGTATGTATTACATACATGTATAATTTCTGCAGCTAATTTGAACTCGAATTTGTGCCTGGTGAACAGATGCATGCTTTATAGTGAAGTGTGTGGCAGTGTTGGTTGTGTATATGTGTTTCCAGTGTATATGTCATTCTGTTTGATTGGTATTGTTTTGTATTGGTGGAAGGTGATGACTGCACTGCTATCAGAAACAGGCTATAGCCTGATGTTATGGCATATTGTGGGTGATGGCACATCTAGAAAATGTAAATCTGCCAAGTTGGCCTGCACAGGCACTGCACAGGCCTGCATAGGCACATTTTTCACTTATCAAGGTAGAAACAATGTAAATGTCCCCTCAAAGGTGCAGCAGTGGTTTTATGGTCCAATTGTGAACCTTAAATAAGTTTTTCCAGGTGAAAAGTACAACCCCATTTCCAGAAAAGTTGGGACGCTGTGCAGAATGTAAATAAAAATAGAATGCAATGATGTGCAAACCATATTTTTAAAGACAAATACTACAAAGACAACACATCAAATGTTAAAAGATCAAAAAATTGAAATATATGCCCATTTTGAGTTTGATGGCTGCAACATGTTCCAAAAAATTGGGACGATGGCCTGTTTACCTCCGTGTTTCATCGCCTCTGCTTTTAACGGCATTCTGTAAACGTTTGGGAACTGAGGAGAGGCTGCTGTAGTTCAGAAAGTGAAATGTTTTCTTGTTCTGGTTTGATATATAATTTCAGCGGCTCAGCAGTTGGGGAGCTCATTTGTCATATTTTTTTATGTCATAATGTGCCAAATGTTTTCAGTGGTGAGAGGTCTGGACTGCAGACAGGTCAGTTTAGCACCCAGACTCTTTCAATACAGAGCAATGCTGCTGTAATACATGCAGAATGTGATTTGTCATCATCTTGTTGAAATAATCAAGGCCTTCCCTGAAAAAGACGTCGTCTAGATGGCAGCACATGTTGCCAAAACACATTGTGCTTGTGCTATTTACTACTAAATACAGGGTTTAAATGATTTGCACATCATTGCATTTTTTTATTTACATTTTGCACAGCATCCCAACTTTTTTGGAAGTGGAGTCGTACATATTTGTACCTTTTCATAACCGACTGTTTTAAAACAGAACAGTAGAATAAAAGCCTGGAGGCGAGGCGGGGTGTGTGGAGTCAGTACAGCTTAGAACAGATCATTTCAGTGGATTATGGTTCAGTTATGTTCCCTGACTAAAAGGTACTGACATGAACCCTTGTGGGTACCACCTCAGTGACAAAAGGGAACTGCCCCAGTGGCAGTTTCATAAGTGAGATGGTACCCATTTTTTCACAGGACCACCCAAAAATGCAAAAAAAAACCAAAACAAAAACTTTTAGCTAAACTTAGTATTAGAGTGTTTTTCTATTTAGTTTGGGGTTTTAATGTCCTGAGCATGACTATGGGGTTCTGCTGACTTGTTTTGAGCTATCCATAAACATTTTCTCTGGTCTTTTTCTCAGATTTTGGAGTCCACACCATGGTCTTTGGGAACACCATGAATTCCCATTTGACCTTTATGAATCTTCTCAGCAAAGAACTACATTTACGGGACGTGCACCCAGAAGCTAAGAGTGATGCAATCATTGCTTTTGTCTCCATTGTGTCCCGAGCTGGTACCGACATCGAAGCTGCTCTTACCAGCATTCCTGGTGATTATGTACTCAAAGCTAACAGCCTTTATATAAGAGATAGAATCTAAAGGAGGCACCTCTGAGAGTAACAAACCTTTCCCATCTCTTCCTCTGCCCTAGTGAACCGACCTGTTGTTCTAGTTGTGCTCCACCACACGTTTGATCCACATTTCGTTGCTCCAGAGAGCAGACACTGTGTTACCCAGGGGAACGTGTTCACTGTGGACTGCCTGTATCATGAGGACCGAGGCCTGCTGAAATGTCAACGAAACGACCAGGCACTGAAAGCAGTTACTGACCATCTGATATCTAAAGGAGCATCACCAGTTCGTTTTGAACAGGTAATGATAAAAAATCTGATGATTAAACGTATTACCCCTCTACAATGTTGCCTCAGGGCAACAAACTCATTTTCCTCACTTTACAACAGCATTATACATATTTAAAGACAAAAATGCCTAGAAGCAACATTGTAACAGTGAAATGGATTTAGCCAATCACAAGCCAGGTCTCACCACTTCGGGGGACATGGCGCCACGTCATTTCTTCCCATTGTCTCACCATGTTGCCTCAAGGCAACATAGTCCAAAAAGACCCATGTACACATTTTTGTTATGTTTTTTAAATGTAATTATCAGGACCAATTATTAAAATCATTATATAATTATTTAATTATATATAATTTAATAATCAAGGACCATTTATTGGAAGAAAGTGAAGTTTTTTAATTGTATCATAACGCATGCAGTAGAGGGTTAAATTAGTTAAGTTTAAACTTAATTAACTTAAACTCTTCATGTGTTTTGGCTCCAATTTTATTGTTGATTTTTGGTTGGAAGCAGTGTGTACTTTGGTGACTAAGGCCTTCTCAAAGTTCTAGATACCACCCCTTTTCAACCTTTAAGAGCAAATAATCTGTACATGAATGCTCTTGGGTAATATCCTGTCTTACTCTGTGTGAATGAGCTGACCTCCGTTTCTCCTCCTGCAGGTGACACATGAAAACTGGAAACAGATGTTCTGGATCCTTGTACTAATGAACATCGCCCTGATTTACGTGGGTTGTCTTTCCATCTGGTATCTTCCTGTGGTGCTCCTTTTTGTGGTTCTTGTGAAGAAGTCTGATTATGGCAAATTGATTCTCTGGCCTTTTCTTCTCGTCTCTGTCTTGGTGTTTTTCATTTCAATCATTCTATACCTCACGGCTTCAGACGCTTCTGAATCCGTCAGACACACCTCTCCTGAGCAGAAGTCTCAAATAGTATGAAAACAAACGTACAATAAAGAAAGTAATTATACTTCAGAGTATACAATCTGAAAACACATGAAGTTAAAAAAATGGAAATGTTCTTGTTGAAGGCTTTGATTGGATGGTGGGTTCTCTATGAGATTCTTCTCAGTGTGTATTCCTCCTGCTTTTCTACCTTTAATCTACCTTGAAACTTGTCTGATTTGTATCCTAACCTCACTAATCAGTGCAGCACAGATGGAGGAATGGTTCTCCTTTGGCGTCTTGATTCCTCTCAGTGGTTCTCCTGGTGCTCTTAAGTTCCAGAACACATTGACCCAACAAATCAACAAATGGCAACAAATCCACAATGTCACGATTGGCCCCTCCCAGTCCTCCATGTGCTTTTGTTTTGTTTCCTTGTTTTTTCCCGGTCCTGCCCCCTTGTTTCCAGACCCTGCCCCTGATTGTAACTACCTGTGTCTTGTTAACCCTCATTATTCCTTGTATTTAAGCCTTCGTTTTCCCCTGTTGGATTGCTGGTCTTTGTAGTGTATGGTGTTGTATGGTATCGTTTGGTGTTTGTTCTGCTGGCCTCTGTTATTTTTCCTAGTCTCTGTTTTTGAATTTAGCCTGTTTTCCTTTTTGTCACGTCTGTCCCTTGATCTCTCTGTGTTGGCTCGTTGACCCTGGACTGTCTAGACCCTGATATTGGATTTGCCTTTAATAAATCTCACTTCTCTCAGCGTATGCGTCTACCTCATCAGTGCTCCCACACGTTACATGCGACTTAGTTTTGTGGTCTATATCTTTTTCTGATACTTAGGAGTTTGTAGAATGTTCTCCCCTATTCACACTGTTCTAGAATTTCCCCATTCCCACTGTTCGAGAATTTCCCCCTTTCACACTGTTCTAGAATATCCCCAATACACACTCTTCTAGAATTCCCTCCATTCACACTGTTCTAGAATGCCCTCCCAATTTGCTTTGCTCTATAATGCTTTTCCTATTCAGGTTGTTCTAAAATTCTTCCCTATTCTATGTTCTCCCTTTTTAGTGTTCTCCCTATTGACATTCTAGAATGCCCCATCAACATTGACCTAGAATGCTCCCCCCTTTCACACTGTTCTAGAATGATTTCCCCATTTGCATTGTTCTAGAATGGTCTACCCTTTTAAATTGCATTAGAATGCTCTCCCCATTAATACTATTCTAGAACACTCTGCCCCAGTTGTACTGTTCTAGAATGCTCTCCCCTTTTACACTGTTCTAGGATATTTTTCACAATAGGCTTTTTTCTGGACATTCTAAAGACAGAACATAAGGATGTTTGAAGGGACGAGCTGGAACAACGTGGTCTCAGCTGTAGGGAATTTTTCCTGCCATTACTTTGGGGCTGCAACTGCGTATCTGGAAGGTTTTGGATTTTGAGCTGTAATTTTATTCATTTATATTCACTGGTAGCTTGAAATGAATGCTGTGGCTTGTCTTCATCTCCAAGAGATACTACAAAAAAACACATATACACATATACTCAAAAACATCTTCTGTGTAGTTTTCTGTAAACTATCTGCTTTCTGAAATGTGGGTCTCTCGCTTGTACACAGTATTATTTGTGAAAAATAAATAATACCCTGTTTAAACCTGAGTTCTGTGGTTGTGTCTCTTTTAGATCAATTCAAATGAACTAAAATGACATTTTTATTAACAGTGTGAAAAGCGTCCATCAGCGCCTGAAGGTGTCGCCTCCACTCAACTCAGCGGGGTTTAGGCTTCATCACGGCTCTGGGTTTGTGTCTTTATACGGTATAAAGCTTAGTGTCTGAAACTGATGAACCTCGTGGGACTGTTGCAATACAAATGTGCGCATTTACAAACAGATGTTTGTTCCTGTTTAAACCTTTCATTATGAATTACATGGGGTTGGTTCCAGGCTCAGGGTTATATTACATCATTCATACGTTTCTCATTTACACTTATTTTCATTTTAGAAATCACAGCAGTGGTAATGTATGGAGTGTTATTGACCCTCTTCTGTCAGCGTAATGTAACACATGCAGGCCCAGCTGTGTAGGGAGGTTCTGAATGTCTGGGTACTCGTCTAGATCCACACTCGTCTCACTTCTCAGTCGCTGTAGGGTTTCCAAAGCGTCCTCAACTCCGGCTACTGTTAGTCTAATCAGGCATCATGAAGATTAGCAGACCACATCTGTCCTAGAACACCTGAACTAGGTGAAGCAGAATGAGCCCTGAGCCACGTCTGTGAAAGCACCTCTTCTAGCTTAGTAAGTGATGTTGTCTAAGCTATATGAGTTGTGGTAGGCAAACGTTTGAGCAGCCTCAGTCAAATGACGTGCTGTCGATTTTCTAAAGGAAAATAGATGAACACTAATATTTTTTGGCAACTTTTAACATATTGAGGAAACAAATAATGCAAATATACAGTAACTGTGTATTACAATGTACAGAAGTGTGTTCTCTGTAGAGGATGTGTTCATTTATTCACACTTCAACAAAACTACAAATAATACTGGGCAGTGACAGACATAAAATCACTGCTCACTGGCCACTTTATTAGAAACACCCACCTTGTGCTTCTACTCACTGGCCACTTTATTAGAAACACCTACCTTGTGCTTCTACTCACTGGCCACTTTATTAGAAACACCTACCTTGTGCTTCCACTCACTGGCCACTTTATTAGAAACACCCACCTTGTGCTTCTACTCACTGGCCACTTTATTAGAAACACCTACCTTGTGCTTCCACTCACTGGCCACTTTATTAGAAACACCCACCTTGTGCTTCTACTCACTGGCCACTTTATTAGAAACACCTACCTTGTGCTTCTACTCACTGGCCACTTTATTAGAAACACCTACCTTGTGCTTCTACTCACTGGCCACTTTATTAGAAACACCTACCTTGTGCTTCCACTCACTGGCCACTTTATTAGAAACACCCACCTTGTGCTTCTACTCACTGGCCACTTTATTAGAAACACCTACCTTGTGCTTCCACTCACTGGCCACTTTATTAGAAACACCTACCTTGTGCTTCTACTCACTGGCCACTTTATTAGAAACACCCACCTTGTGCTTTTACTCACTGGCCACTTTATTAGAAACACCTACCTTGTGCTTCTACTCACTGGCCACTTTATTAGAAACACCCACCTTGTGCTTCCACTCAGTGGCCACTTTATTAGAAACACCCACCTTGTGCTTCTACTCACTGGCCACTTTATTAGAAACACCGACCTTGTGCTTCAACTCACTGGCCACTTTATTAGAAACACCCACCTTGTGCTTCCACTCACTGGCCACTTTATTAGAAACACCGTCCTTGTGCTTCCACTCACTGGCCACTTTATTAGAAACACCTACCTTGTGCTTCCACTCACTGGCCACTTTATTAGAAACATCTACCTTGTGCTTCCACTCACTGACCACTTTATTAGAAACACCTACCTTGTGCTTCTACTCACTGGCCACTTTATTAGAAACACCCACCTTGTGCTTCCACTCACTGGCCACTTTATTAGAAACATCTACCTTGTGCTTCCACTCACTGGCCACTTTATCAGTAACACCCACCTTGTGCTTCCACTCACTGGCCACTTTATTAGAAACACCCACCTTGTGCTTCCACTCACTGGCCACTTTATTAGAAACACCGTCCTTGTGCTTCCACTCACTCGCCACTTTATTAGAAACTAAATGAGGTTTGAAAAAAGACACCCTCCTCTAAATTCTTCTCTAACAACGTTCTAATCATTTGCAGCTGGTGGTGCACCTGATTCCAGTTTTAGGCATTTTAAGTAGTGATAAATGTGGGGGTGTCCTGCATTTCCATCAATTACATTTTACTCAATTCCATTTATTTTAAAATGAAGATCGAATGTCCAGAAGTTTAAATGTGTCAAAAAGAAAGGTTTTTCTGGGGTGCCCGCATTTTTCACATGACTGTATAGGCAGTATTCTCTGAATTTGCAGCCTCTAACTCACCAAACAAGGGACATTAAAGTAATATAGGTGGTGTGTACATTACAGACTAATTTTATAATCCTGCATTATTGCAGTAAAGTGAGCTTTAGACATCATAACCTTATCATTTAGGGCAATGTGTGCTGGAATACAAGCAATGCCAGATTAAGATAGTGAGGCTGCTGCAGTGACTGCAGACTGATGAACCCCTGATTTCCCTGAAATGCTTGACTTTGCGAAATTGAAAAGTGAAAGTGCACTGCAGCTTTATTTATGTTCTCCCTCCAAGGGGTTTATTTCTGACTGACACACTCTGTTCGACCGACGTGATTTTAGACCTCAATTTAAAATGACTAAATGTAAGTATTCATGCATTTTTACTGCATTTTAACATTGTGCACGACTGGTTTTGTGTGAGAGATGTGACTGTGTACAGAGTTCAGGCTTTATGTGTGTATTTTTGTCCACGCAGACAAACCCAGACATATTTGTATATAATTTAAGAAGATATTTGTCAGGGTGTGTTTCCCAAAAGTGTCTTTGAACAAATAGTAAAGTTGAATGATAGAGAGACTATCTTTTTGAACACTCTCTCTCTCCTGGTAGTTGCTATATGATGCTTTCCATCTCAGTAAGTGTGTATTTGCTGAGAAAAACACTAAAATTGAGAAAAAATATTTATTATTACTCATTATTTCTATTCATTACTACAATCAATACCATGAATACCATGACCTCTCCTCCCTGGAGGAAACCCAGGGGCCTGGGAATGTGTGGTTTTTAGTTTGCTTTAAAAATAACACTCTTTATAAAATGAAGCATTCATCATTGATTTTTGATTAAATATCGTTGTTGATTTTCTAAGCAGAAAAGTGAAAACGTCCCCTACAGAAAACAAACCTCTGCACATTTTTATACATAATTACTGATTATTTACTGAAGTTAACACACTGGGGGGATAGAAAACGTGCAAAAGTTATGTCACATTTTACGTTTCATGTTTTATTTTTTCCTTCTTTGTTAAACTGGGCTCAAAAATGTTTGTGCTTTCTGTAGAGGATGTAGGGTGTGTTTGTTTATTTGCACTGAGAAAATCAACAAAATATGTAAAATAACTGTGAATATTCAAACATTATAACTTTATAACCATATGGACTGTAGGTCCAAAAATCTGAGACCACTAGTGAAAGTGTCTATTTTATAATTTAATACATTTTTAATTTAATAAGTTAATTTAATTCAATATGTTTATTATTATTATTATTATTATTATTATTATTATTATTATTATTATTATTATATTACCATGAATGATATTTTCAGCATAACAGTAGAAAAGTAGAGTCTTTGAATGAACTACATGACGTTCAGTATTTCTTCATTTTGGTCAGGGCCACTTTTGCTTTAGTGACTGTGCAGACGTTTGTGCTTATAAGAGAGTCGTCTGAACACGAGCTGCACTGAAGGAGATCGGCATGTCCTTCTTTTTCATTTAAATCTTTCTAAATTTGAAAACTTTTTTTTTTTGGTTCAAATTCAAGTGTAGTTTGAATTTCAGCAGTGGGGGGGGGGGGGTTAGTTTAACATTTGCTTTAAAAATGTCACTAATTAAAAAAAAGGAGGAAGCGGATCGATATTTGATTTTGATGAAATGTCATGCAATTTTCTGTTCATGTCCAAAGAAAATATCATACTCAAAAACATCTAAATACAAACCAGGGAACAGACTGTAAAAGAAGAACGATGAAGAGATGAAAAGAGAGATATATTATATGGACAAAAGTATGTGGACACCTGACCTTCACGCTTATACAAGCTTCTCGTACTAAAATCATGGCCATTAATATGGAGTTGCCCCACCCTGTAGCTGTAAGAGTCTCCACTCAAACCATGTCTTTATGGAACTGCTTTGTGCACAGGGTCTCAGTCATGCTGTAACAGGAAAGGCTCTTCCCCAAACTGCAGACACAAAGCTGGAAGCAGATAACTGTGTAAAGTGTCTTTGTGCTGCACCATCAACATCACCCCTCATTGGAACTAAGAGCTCAAACCCTGATAAACAGCCCCAGCCCATCATCCCTCCTCCACCAAACTTTGCTGTTGGCAATATGCATTCCAGTAGGTAGAGTTCTCCTGGAATCTGCCAAACCCAGATTCAATTCATCGCTCCAGAGAACACGTTTCCACTGAGCCCAGTGGTGGCACATTACACCCCACCAGCCGACGCTTGGCATTGCGCATGGTGATCTTAGGCTTGCAGATGTTAACAGGTCAAAACCAGCTCTAAATAAAGTGACATGTTCGTTTTGACATGTTACGTTTTTATACACACAGAAACCAAAAGGAACGACAGATTTCTCAAAATGTAGCGGAGGAAAAAGTCGGATATTAGACTCTGAAATGTAGTGGAGTGAAAGGATAAGAAAGTCCAGAATGGAGAAACTTCAGTACAGATACACAAGAAATACTTAAGTACAGAAACTAATTACATTTACTTAATTACTGTCCACCACTGGATTCAGGTGACATTTTTTTGTGTGTTACAAGTCCCACGTTTGGGATTCGTGGGACAGATTCTGCCCCTGAAAAGCAGGGCTGAAAGGATGAGACAGAAGACGTGGCTTGCTTTCACGAATGCCGCTCTGGTCTGAGAGGAAATTTACAGACTACCGTAGATAATCACAGCACAGCCAGCTCTATACTGCCCCCTTCTGATAGCATCAGGGTATAGCAGGGATACCTGCATTCTATTACCAAGCTTAGAATTGACATGCATTGAGAAGAGGATTATTAAGGCAGATTTAACAAAATGTAACTAATAATAATAATAATAATAATAATAATAATATAAAGGAAACACACAAACACAAAAGTGACCACACTTTGTGGGTGTCACAGTTGCTTTTGATTGATCAGTTCAGTGTGCATCAGTATGGCAAGGTTTTTGACCAACACCCCAATACCATGAAAACCACACACACACACACACACACACACACACACACACACACACACACACACACACACACACACACACACACACACACACACACAAAAAAACAGTTAATATTGGCTAACATTGGGTCATATATTGGTCGGGCCCTAGTTAATACTGCAGTGCTGTGGATAATATATCCATGCAGACAAAAACAAACGAAACCTATAGTCGTCATACAGAACTTCTAAAGTACAGTTTCCTGCAAGAATCTTATAACAAACCCAGGCAGTTATTATGCTTTACTACAGAACACAAGTATTATAGAGTAATAAGGCAGTGCCACAGTAAAGTACAGTATATTGTAGAAAGTAGTATAGATTACTATAGAAGCATAAGAGAGACTGTAATTGATCACATTACTTCAGAAAGATCCTTATTTCACTATGTTTTTTTTATGATGTTCAGTGTTCGTCATGGTGTTTGGAAAGACCTTAAATTCTCACAAAACCTTCCTGGATCATCTCATGGTTTCATCCAGTTTCTCTAAAGTGACCTCTGTGGATGACAGTGATGTCATCATTGCTTTTGTCTCCATCGCGTCTCGAGCTGGGACTGACATTGAAGCCGCTCTTCATGGAATTCCACGTAAATATGGGCTTTATAAAACTTAGTAAAAGTTAAAAGGCTCTGATTAGATCAATTCATTTTTCCTTCTGTTTCTCTGTTCTAGAAACCCGCCCTGTTGTTCTAGTGGTGCTCCACCACACTTGTGATCCATATGCTGTTACTCCAGACAGCAGACTGAGTGTTAAAAGGGGGCGTGTGTTCACTGTGGACTGTCTGTTCAACGAAGACCTAGGACTGCTCAGGTGCATGCGCAATGACGAGGCACTGAAAGCAGTAAAACAGCATCTGCACAGAGAAAGACCATTCCCTTATGACCCTGAATGCCACGAGTGGGAGGTAATGAAAGGCTTAATATGTACTTAGTATTGCTACTAGTCTTGCAAGCCAGACTGGCCATCTTCAGAAAGTCTGGAGGGTTTTGTTGCTCAGCGTGGCCAATAACTACTTACTTTGATTGGAAGGGGCCGTTTAACTGGCATGAACAGCCAGCTGCAAACCCAAGAGGGGCACTTACGAGAAGCTGATTTGTATATATTTATATATTTTGTAGCCTAGACTATTTGTCTCCAAATTATCGATGTTCGTCTTAAATCTCTCTCTTTGCCATTTAGTTAGCTACTAGTTAGGCGAGACTGTTGTCTGTGTTGCTATGGTGACATATGGTATGGTATGATATGGTAATCCAGTTTACAGAGTTCATGTCTGCTTGTTTCCTGTTATCTGCCCAACCAGAATACTCATTTTAGAGAAAGACCGCCATCTGCTGGTCAGCAGTTTCCCGCTTGGATAGAGGTTGCTCTCTTTCAATTGGAGACATGCCTTGTGAGTATTTCCACCATATATAGAGCGGTATGCAAAGGTTTGGGCACCCCTGGTCTTACATTACACTTATGGCATTTGGCAGACGCTCTTATCCACAGCAACTTACAGTTTGGGCATTTTACACAGGGAGGCGAACGTAGTGTTGGGAGTCTTGCCCAAGGACTCTTAATGGTATAGTGTCGGGTGTTTACCCAGGCGGGGGATTGAACCCCAGTCTACAGTGTAGAAGGCAGAGGTGTTACCCACTACACTATATCAACCACTGGTCAAATTACATTTTGCTGTAAGTGAAAATAAGTCACATCGTCTGCAGTGCATATATTTTAAAAATACATTTTAATGCATTATTGCTGTTATTGGATGGATTTAACCTGTTAAATATGTTAAATAGGAGTCATATTCTATTTAAATGTATAAAAACCCCCCCAGTAGAGGTCCTGTTAACTTATTTTCACATGTTTTTTTACTTTTGTCTATGACTGTATAACAGAAAGCAGGTTCCTTCTGTATGAATGAGCTAAATTCTGTGTTCTCCTGCAGCCGGAGCGGGTTTGCAAAATAATTTCCTGGACATCTGTCTTGGTGAGCATCATCCTGATTTGCAGCCTCACCACTCCGGAGTACATTCACGCCGCCTGGTTTATTCCTTGGATGCTCCTTCTCTTGGTGATTCTCCTAGAGAGGCGTGGCTATGGAAAGTGGAATCCCTTGATTATTGTTATTGTGAACATGGTAGTGATTCTACTCTCTCTCACTGTCACTAAGAACCAAAAAAGCCAAGGTCCCCCAACTTTTAACCGGTCTAGTGTTTAAAAGAGAGAAGCTGATTGTATTGCTTTGCTTGCTGATGACGGGGCATAATTCTGTGACTGAAAGTGTCGTTGAAACATAAATGTGTTTTAAAAAACTGCATAATTAAGTTGTCTGCATCTGCTCTGTAGCAGCGTTTAAAACCTCAGCAGTTAAAAAAGGAGAAACTGACTGTATTATGTTGTTTGTTGATGACCTCACATAAACTTGAGACTGAAAATCTTGAAAATTGAAAATAAAAATAAAAATTTGTAGTAAAGAAAAACATGACTGCATGATTAATAATCAATATCCATTTACTGACATCCTTACATGCTTTTGCACTGATTAACATAAAGACAGTTACTGTGTGAAGATGAAAGGTAAATTAGACTGTGTGCTGGATCAGTGGTGCCTGGATTTGTATTGAAATATATGAAAATAAACTTTATTGCAAATGAACCTGTTTGTTGTTGTTGTTTTGTATGAATGGATAAGGAGGACTGGCAGATGCTGTGTAGTTTTAAGGGTGACGGTGTAGGCTGGTAGCGTTCTGTAGGTAGTAGTAGCTTTAAATACAGAAACAGTCCCATTCACTTTTTATTCTCCCCAAAAACCATCATATAATTATTAGTACCCCTGTTTTGGAGAATCCTGATTGATTTTAATATGGTTTCTAAAACATTTACTATGTTTTAGACCGTAGTCCTGCTGCACAAACCAGCCTCTTTAGTATTTTAAGTATAACAGGTCCACCCCTATGTATACACTGTGCCTTGATTGCTAACATTCATTTCAAACGGTGTCTCTGCTCTCAAATGCTCACACAACACTTTCCCAAACATTCAGCAAACTGAGGGCAAACGGAACCTCGGGCTAAAAAACTATGAAAAAACTCCTAAAAATTACACATTCACATCAAAATACCAAACAGATCTATCATATGAATTTCTCCAATGATCAGACCAGGAGCAAAACACACTGAAATAAGCCATGAAAGCCAAGGAAAATGAAACAGGAGACTTTAGAAAACTAAAAACTAAGAAATACTAAACATTCTCTGCTGCAGATTCCCAATTGGTCCACTAGGCTTGAAACTTCAGCCTAATCACAAGTCAAAGTGCTGTTGAAAGAATTTGATAGTGAGTGAAAGAGTTTGACAGTGAGTGTGAGAGTGTTTGACAGTGAGTGTGAGAGAGTTTGATAGTGAGTGTGAGAGAGTTTGACAGTGAGTGTGAGAGAGTTTGATAGTGTGTGTGAGAGAGTTTAATAGTTTGTGTGAGAGAGTTTAATAGTTTGTGTGAGAGAGTTTAATAGTTTGTGTGAGAGAGTTTAATAGTTTGTGTGAGAGAGTTTGATAGTGAGTGAGAGTTTATTAGTGTGTGTGAGAGTTTGATAGTGAGAGTGAAAGAGTTTGATAGTGAGAGTGAAAGAGTTTGATAGTGAGTGTGAGAGAGTTTAATAGTGTGTGTGAGAGAGTTTGATAGTGTGTGTGAGAGTTTGATAGTGAGAGTGAAAGAGTTTGATGGTGAGAGTGAAAGAGTTTGATAGTGAGAGTGAAAGAGTTTGATGGTGAGAGTGAAAGAGTTTGATAGTGAGTTTGAGAGTTTATTAGTGTGTGAGAGTTTATTAGTGTGTGTGAGAGAGTTTGATAGTGAGAGTGAAAGAGTTTGATAGTGAGAGTGAAAGAGTTTGATAGTGAGAGTGAAAGAGTTTGATAGTGACAGTGAAAGAGTTTGATAGTGAGTGTGAGAGTTTAATAGTGTGTGAGAGTTTATTAGTGTGTGTGAGAGAGTTTGATAGTGAGAGTGAAAGAGTTTGATAGTGAGAGTGAAAGAGTTTGATAGTGAGTGTGAGAGTTTAATAGTGTGTGAGAGTTTATTAGTGTGTGTGAGAGAGTTTGATAGTGAGGGTGAAAGAGTTTGATAGTGAGAGTGAAAGAGTTTGATAGTGAGTGTGAGAGTTTAATAGTGTGTGAGAGTTTATTAGTGTGTGTGAGAGAGTTTGATAGTGAGGGTGAAAGAGTTTGATAGTGAGAGTGAAAGAGTTTGATAGTGACAGTGAAAGAGTTTGATAGTGAGTGTGAGAGTTTAATAGTGTGAGAGAGTTTATTAGTGTGTGTGAGAGAGTTTGATAGTGAGAGTGAAAGAGTTTGATAGTGACAGTGAAAGAGTTTGATAGTGAGTGTGAGAGTTTAATAGTGTGTGAGAGTTTATTAGTGTGTGTGAGAGAGTTTGATAGTGAGGGTGAAAGAGTTTGATAGTGAGAGTGAAAGAGTTTGATAGTGACAGTGAAAGAGTTTGATAGTGAGTGTGAGAGTTTAATAGTGTGTGAGAGTTTATTAGTGTGTGTGAGAGAGTTTGATAGTGAGAGTGAAAGAGTTTGATAGTGAGAGTGAGAGGTAAGTGTGAATTTTCATAGCGTGCAGTTAACAGTCTGTATGCAATTGAGAAAAATGGCCATACTGTTCAGCCTGTCGTCAAAGGGCCCAGCCATCGCCCTCTGCTGCCGGCTGGCGGCGAGGTGCTGCAAGCACCGCAAACTCCAATTCCCAGAAGCCCTTGAACTGATTAGGCCAAACCTGGTACACATGTGGGCTCTACTTAAGGCAGTGGCAAACAGCAGTGCTTTGTCCCACCTTTGTAGAGGGACGACTAGTGTGCTACATAGTCCAGGTGGGTATTTAAAAGAAAAGAAAAGAGGGCTGGAAAGCCAAAAGAAAGAAACTGCCCCAAACTGCTTAAAAACCACTAAGAAGCCTTAAACTAGAAACGGCTCCAAGCCAAACAAAAGTGTTTCCTCCCCAAAGAGCAAACAGGTGAAACCAAGTCGACCTTCTTCTCATTCATCGCAGAGGAAGTGGTTTTTGTTTTCTGATTGTCTTTTATTTCACTTTTCTATCTCAGCCTTTGTTTGAGCACGATGCTTTCTGCATCCCCTTTGTTTGCCTTTTTCCACTCAGACCGCCAGTCAGTACATCAGAGGTTTGAGTCTGGTTCTGAGACACTTACATTTACAGTATTTAGCAGACTTCACTTCAACCCCAACATGCACAAGTACTGAGTTCACACTTCATCGCCTCAATGACTTCATTTAAGACCCTTGGGTCTGCCTCTCTGCTGTGCCATGACTCAGTGCTGTGAATGTAAGTCTTTTTGTTTTGTTTTGTTTTTATTCCAGCGGCACGGTGGGTAGCGCTGTCGCCTCACAGCGAGGAGGGCCTGGGTTCGATTCCCCTGCCGGGTGACCGGGTCCTCTCTGTGTGGAGTTTGCATGTTCTCCCCGTGTCTGTGTGGGTTTCCTCCGGGTTCTCCGGTTTCCTCCCACAGTCCAAAGACATGCAATCAGGCCAATTGGACGTGCTGAATTGCCCCTGGGTGTGAGTGACTGTCTGTCTGCCCTGCGATGGACTGGTGACCTGTCCAGGGTGTATCCTGCCTTCTGCCTGATGACCGCTGGGATAGGCTCCAGCATGCCCCCGCGACCCTGACGGAGAAGCGGCTTAGAAAATGGATGGATGGATGGATGGATGGATGTTTTCATTCCCAAAACACCCGTCAGCAGGGCTGTGAAAGCCCATCCTGTAGTTTTCCATTCATTTCCTGTCCTGCCAGGAATCACTGCAGTCGTCTTAACTGGGCTTGTGTAACAGAGCTAAAACAAAAAGAAAAGAATTAATAATAATGATAATAATAAAGATAATAATAATAATTGTAGCCCTTAGTTGTGAGAATTCTTCCAAAATTATTGTTAATAAGAAATTATTTTTATGCATTTCCTTTTACTTTGAGCTAAATGTTTTCATTTTTCTAAAAATACTGATTCGTGATGTATTAATCCTGCATGTAAGTTCAATGTGCCAGTTTGAACTACAATTCCCTGCTGACATGTTCAGCTGGCAAAGCGTTTTCTGTTCATTTTGTCCCTTCGTGCTTCCCTTACCAACAGCAGCGCTTTACACCATGACGGAGGTGAGTGGGGTGGATAAAGCTCTGTAAATTATCTGATATTTTAGGAAGATGTATGTACTTCTCATGAATTAATCCAAGCATCGTCTGTAATAACAGCCCTGGCGCTGATGTGCTGCGTTTTGGACAAGTCTATAGGCGCCAGTTGAGGAATGAGCTAGAAAATGTGCTTCCACTTCTGTTTTCCTTCCCTTTTCTCATTTTTATAGAGCCGTGGGCAGTTTCAGTACACATGACCCTAAAACGGGGTGTGTGTGTGTGTGTGTGTGTGTGTGTGTGTGGGAACATTTAAAGACACAGGCAGAGAGGGAAGCTGTTTTCTGTGTGTCCATCCCTTTTAACCCAAGATCTCCAGTATCTCCTACCGTTACACTTGGACTTCACTTTAGAATGGCTCAAGGTACGAATGTTAAATTATATTTAAAAAAAAAATGAAATTCTGTTCTTTTAACACAGAGTTTGGCTGTTATTGTTGATGTTTAGGCAGGACTGTTTTGCTCTGTGTGACTCAGCAGGTTGCAGCACAGACACAGCTCACAATCATACAGCTGCTTTGTATTTAACTTCTATCTATGACTAACCCTAACACTATGCATTTCTGGAGGCGTGTAATATACTGTACTGCTACAGAGAACACATTTAAATGGGTTCTTTTGACCAATTTTAGGGCATGTTTGTTTGAAAACATAATAAAATGCAGTGTAACTTTTGCACTTCAGCTTAATCGCTGTTCAAAGGAAAACCTGCATCTCAGGAATGGCAACTTTACAGGAGAAGGCAAAAACTCTTACCCTGTAATGTAAGTAAATGCAAAGAGGACAGCAGGTGTGTTGAAATTACATTGAAAAATAAAAATCGACAAAAAGAAGATGCAGCATTTTCTTTGGACAGCAAGACATATAAATATAAAATTTGATATCTATCGTTTCCAGATGGGCAAGCGCTGGGTAGTGGGTACCCAGTGGGTAGCGCTATCGCCTCACAGCGAGGAGGACCTGAGTTTGATTCCCCGGCTGGGTGACCGGGGTCCTCTCTGTGTGGAGTTGGCATGATCTCCCCGTGTCTGCATGGGTTTCCTCCGGGTTCTCTGGTTTCCCCCCCACAGTCTAAAGACATGCAGTCAGGCCAATTGGACGTGCTAAATTGCCCCTGGGTGTGAGTGATTGTGTGTCTGTCTGCCCTGCGATGGACTGGCGACCTGTCCAGGGTGTATCCTGCTTTCCGCCCGATGACCGCTGGGATAGGCTCCAACACCCCCCGCAACCCTGATGGAGAAGCGGCTTAGAAATATTGTGTGTGTGTGTGTGTGTGTGTGTGTGTTTCCAGACGGTATCAGAGCCTTTGTTGTGACCTGCGGGGAAACGCTGAATTCCCACCAGGACTTTCTAGATCATCTCACACTTTCACCCAACTTCCGTACAGTGACCTCTGTGAATGACAGTAATGTCATCATTGCTTTTGTCCTGTTTGACTCTCAAGCTGGAATTGACATTGAAGCAACTCGTCAGAAGATTAGAGGTAAAAATATCAAATATATACTAACCGTCCACTTTATCAGGTTATTCATTTCTCTCTGTTATGCTTATTTCTCTCCTTCCCAGCAATCTCAGCCACCCAGCCTATCATTTTTGTGATGGTCCACTTTACTGCAGACCAAAGGCTGCTGAGCTGTCGCAACAACCAGACGCTGAAAGCAATGAGAGAGTATCTGGGACTAGAGGATGGACGTCCTCCCATGGTCAGTCAACTACAAAGGCCTGACATGATCATGAAATGTTACCTGATAAGAGAGAAATGATAGTGATGAAGAATTTCATTGTCTTTTTTGGTTCATTGTCTGTAAATATAGAAGTAGAAGCCAAAAGTGGTGATTACTGTCTCATTGACTCAGAGATGGTGACGTTAGCTTTTTAAAAATGCCTTCTGTCTAAATAAGCTAAACTCTTTGTCCTTCTGCAGAAGCAGTGGCCTTGGCAGCTGCTTTTCTGGACACCTGTCTTGCTGAGCAGCATCCTGATTTACTGCTTCAGCGCTCCGAAGTACAAGCCGCTTGGTTTATTCCTTGGATGCTCCATCTTTTGGTGGTTTTCCTAGAGAGGCGTGGCTACGGAAAGTGGAATCCTCTGATTATTGTTATTGTGAACATTGGTAGTGATTCTACTCTCCCTCACTGTCACTAAGAACCAAGGAACCACCAGGATCCCCCACCTCTTAACCAGTCTAGTGTCTAAAAGAGAGAAAATGACTCCTGCTGGTGAACTCATATAACCCCATATTTTATACATAATTGACATTAATGTATGTAAGTGATTGAACATTGTTGTGTGGGTGATGGTGTAGGCTGGAGGTGTTCAGCAGGTTGCTGTAGGTTTGTTTTCCAGTGGGCTCTGGACTTGCTGAGGTGCAGTCCAGAAGGCTTCACCTCATCCTCAGCATCCCTCCATTTGCTGCACTTCCTGACTTGGATGGAGATTTGGATCACCCCTCAGAAGTCAGCAACTCCAACAGCCCTATCCTCTGCCTAACTTCTCCCTTTCTCCAAGATAGACTGGCAGAAGTGGTAGAAGCTTTTGCCTAGAAACTGGCATTTTACTCCACTTTAATTTTATCATCTTTCACTTTCCTCTTTTGAGTAATGGACTGTTACTGCATTTGTCCCCATTAAACTTCATATCATTGTCACTCAACACCCTCTTTGTCCTCGAGGCAACTTAAGTTGACTTAGACATACTTCTGAGTCTCTTCCCCATCAATGGAACCCACTCTTTCTCCTTGGTGACTTTGACAATTAATCGGACAAGCTGCAGTCTTCCTGCCTCTTACTACTGCCATCATCTGACCTCATCTTCAAGCAGTTTCCTCACAGGGCAGGCGAAGGTCTGGACCTGATATTCAGCAGACCTACTCCTGTGATGGATATCGCAGTAACCCCAGATCATCTTTTTCTTTTTTTGGACTCCTGTCCTCATAACCCCTCGTGTTCTTCCTTCAGTCAGTGCACCCGGCACTCCCTCGTCTCTTGCTTCAACTATCCTAACTACCCTTCCCCACCCTGGCTCATTTTCTGACTTCGTTTTCTCCTCCAGCAAGCCAGCAAGATCCTCCTTGCATGCCTGTTGACTGAAAGCAAACCTGGGCAGCAGCTGGAGAAAACTAAGAAAATCTGACAGAAGATGGAGTAAAGGAGGGAAGCTTCTGGCGATTATCCAGAGATCTCCAAAGACAGACCATAGTTAGAAAGATCATATATTCCCCAAGTAGGATACTACTTTTCATTGGTTAACAGAGAACAGAAGTTACATCTAAAGGTGATGTTAATAAACATGAAAATTAGACTTAGTCATTCAAATTTACACCGTACGGTGTGCATTAGAGAGACATTACGTTGCAGTGGCTCAGAGCAGATTGGGGAGAAAAGAAAAACAAGTAATACAACCCCAATTCCAGTGAAGTGGGGATGTATTTAACTGTGTTGAAATAAGCATAATTGCTCAAAAGGCATAAGGATGAATCTAAATGTGACCGTGGCCGAGAGGTAGCGGGATGGTTTTGTGTCTCAGGAGATAAGTGGAAGTGACCTTGCTATGAGAACAGAAACAGAGTATGAAGATAAGAGGCAGAGAGAGAGCCGTGGCACCTAGCCACAAGGCTACGGGTCGGATCTGGATGTTCTCGCTGGCTGTTCGCAGTGAACAGGTCGTATAAGATAAAAATATAAGAGAATGGTGTACAATTGAGAATAATGCTGACTAATGCTGACTAATGCTTACTGCCAAGAAAGGACCGTAAGGGCGGGGGAATGACAGAAGGGCTATACTGGGGATGACTATAAGAAGCACAACAGCTAGGAAAGATATAGGAAAGGGAGAGAGAATCTATTTTTTGTCACATTCGCTTTTTAATAAACTTGTTACTCACTTTGCTATAGACTCAGAGCCTCATTCATTTTTCTGTCACGATTTTCCACCACACTGTGAAGTTGGGACGTTGTGTAAAACAAGAACATGATGATGATTTGCAAATCCTTTCCAACCTAAATTCAACTGAATACACGACAAAGACACGATATTTAACGTTCAAAAGGATAAACTTTATTGTTATTTTGCAAATATTCACTCATTTTGAATTTGAAGCCTGCAACACGTTCCAAAGAAGTTGGGACAGGGGCGTGTTTACCACTGTTTTACATCACCTTTCCTTTTAACACTCAAGTGTTTGGGAACTGAGGACACTAATTGTTGAAGCTTTGTAGGTGGAATTCTTTCCCATTCCTGCTTGATGTACAGCTTCAGCTGCTCAACACTCCGGGGTCTCCGCTGTCGTGTTTTGCGCTTCATAATGCGCCACACATTTTCAATGGGAGACGGTCTGGACTGCAGGCAGGCCAGTCTAGTACCCGCACTCTTTTACTACGAAGCCACGCTGCTGTGTAGCCGCTAGGGACCTAGGGCCATGTCTAATTAGCTTCGAATGGGCGTTGGTTGAGTTTCCTGGGGTCGTTTCGGACCGGCAGATATATGGGCAGCTCCTAGTAGCAGTAGCGGAGTTAGCTTCCCAGTCGCAGTCGCGACTTCGGCGGCGGCAGGAGCGAAAAAACAGGCAGTAAGGTACGTTTTAACTGGCTGGTGTTTATATTAAGCACCCGGTTTCGTAGACTTGACGTGCGGCGTTTATAACTAGACTGGAATTGAGGCGCGGAGTGGAGCGGGGAGTGCAGCAGGGAGTGCAGCAGGGAGTGCCGGCGTGAGCGGTGCTGCAGCACCGGGGAATGACCCCTCTGCGGTATTGAGCACGCAGACGTGACCGAAAGGTATGGGCGGTTTATCTCGCCTTCCGCTGGTTAGAGTCGCTGTTTGGGCAGTAATGCCGTTATTTTATTTATGCTCAGTCAAAGGCTGAGATTGGGCTGCGTGTTATCGGTGTTCAGCAGTTAATGTGCGCCAATGGAAGCCCTTTTATTCTTTTACTGCAACGGTGCTGTTTTTTTTTTTATTTAATTTTATCAGTTATGTTCGTAACCTGCTCATGTCCTTAATTATTGGAGCTATATTTGATGTTACTGAACTGGTTGGTGTGTAATTCCATTAATGGGTCCGTGCCAGGCTAATGTGCTGCTGCTCTTCTGCCCCTTTTGTTTACCAGGCACAAGAATTCGTAAACTGGGGCTAGTTGCTGTTTTTGGGTCTTTTTATAATTATATTTATGGCCAGGTCGTGTTTTAATGTGTGCTGAAATATTTTAGAAGTAGTTCAATCTGCTCTGTCTCAGTTTTCAGTGTGTTTTCTTTGTTGTATTTATTATTGTTATTATTATTATTATTATTATTATTATTATTATTATTATTATTATTATTATTATTTTATTTATTTATTTAATTTATTTCTGGTGTGTAGAATGACATTATGACTGCTGGGAATCTTTCTTGAAGCTGTCTGACCTTGGGGGAGTTGGAAGACTATTTTTGTAGTGATCTGAGTGGTGTGCAATGTTCACTCAAGGTTGGATTTGTAGTGACTTATTATTATTATTATTATTATTATTATTATTATCATCATTATTATTATTATTATTATTATTTATTTATTTACCCTTTATTTTGGGCAATAATAAAGAACTTGTATCTTTTCTAACGAAGCAACCGGTGTATTTGTGTTCATTCAGAGCTCCTCTTTGCTCTTGGAATAAACCAAGGGGTGGCGTAGTTGGTTTTGACACTAGACAGTTGGGCTACCGCGTGCCACAGTTGTAACATGTGCAGAATGTGGCTTGGCATCGTCTTGCTGAAATAAGCAGGACGTCCCTGAAAAAGATGTTGCTCCAAAACCTGTATGTACCTTTCAGCATTAATGGGGCCTTCACAGATGTGCAAGTTACCCTGCCATGGGCACTAACACACCCCCACACCACAGTGTTCCTGAGCCCATGTGGGAATATCCGTTACAGAATGATGTGGGTTTTTAATGCAGTGCCACATGAGGGATCGAAGGTCACGGGCATTCATTTTTGGTTTTCTGCCTCGCCGCTTACCTGCAGAGATTTCTTCAGATTCTCTGAATCTTTTGATGATATTATGGACTGTAGATGATGAAATCCCTAAATTCCTTGCAGTTGCACGCTGAGAAACGTTGCTCTTAAACTGTTGGACTATTTGCTCACGCAGTTGTTCACTAAGTGGTGAACCTCGTCCGTCCCTGCTTGTGAACGACTGAGCCTTTCAGGGATGCTCCCTTTATACCCAATCATGACACTCACCTGTTTCCAATTAACCTGTTCACCTGTGGAATGTTCCAAACAGGTGTTTTTTGAGCATTCCTCAACTTTCCCAGGCTTTTGTTGCCCCTGTCCCAACTTCTTGGGAACATGTTGCAGGCATCAAATTCAAAATGAGTGAATATTTGCAAAAAACAAAGTTTATCCGTTTGAACATTAAATATCTTGTCTTTGTAGTCTATTCAATTGAATATAGGTTGATAAGGATTTATAAATCATCGTATTCTGTTCTTATTTGTTTTATACCACGTCCCAACTTCATTGGAATTGGGGTTGTACAATGTAATGCAAAGTGTAGTGCGTATGTAAACATATGTATATCAACAGATAAATGCATTTTAAATAAATATATGCAAGAGAGTATATTACACTGGAGCTCCCAGGTATGAAGTAATCAAAAAAGAATTGGAGCAGCTTGTTATTTAGAGTTCAGCCGTCTTATGGCGTGTAGGAAGAAGCTGTGTTTGAACCTGGCTGTTCTGCTTCGAAGACTTTGGAACCTCCTTCCAGAGGCCAGCAGCGAGAACAGTCCATGGTGGGGGTGGGAGGGGTCTCCGTTTATGTTCAGAGCTCAGAACAGTGACTTGTCACAAAGTGAAGTCCCAATAATTCTCTATGCTGTCCTTACCACCTTCTGCAGGGACGTCCAGTCAGAGGCGCTGCAGGCTCCTGCCCAGACAGAGATGCAACTGGTCAGCATGCTCTCTACAGTGGCCCTGTAGAAGCTGGTGAGAATCGGAGAGGGGAGGTGTGCTCTTTTCATCCGTCTCAGGAAGTGCATGTGCTGCTGAGCTCTTTTGACCAGAGCTTCAGTGTTTACATGCATAATTAATGACTAGGAAATGCACTCATGTATGGTCAGAAAGTCTTCTTAAACCTGGCCACTCCGAGAGGGAGCTGTTCTGAACCCTTAAGACCCCTGAACAATGATTCACTGTAACTTGGCTAGCTAGGCCTCAGAAAAAAGAAATCATGAAATAAGACCTAGGCAAAATGGGAGGAGCAGATGACCACCGCTGCACCCAAATAGCGGTGATAATCCACCCTAAATTTTATGAGTATCATGTACATCACCTAATACATGTACCATGAAGATGTAAGTGGTGTGACTGGCCATCATAAGTGGAATTTCTGGATACAGATCTCACAGGTAGTCTTTGGTTACAAAACCACAGTACTTTTTTTTTTTTGAGTGGACACTAAAGCATGTTTGTGTCTCACTCTGGATAAAAGCATCTGCTTAATGTTGTAAAGGAATTTTTTTTTTATATAAATTCTCAAAATGCCCATCAACAGGGCTGTGAAAGTGAAAGATCATCCTGCAGTTTTCCATTCATTTCATGTCCTGCCTGAACCACTGAAGTCGTCTCGGAGACATCACTTCAGAATGACTCGAGGTATGAAGATCCGCTTATCTTTTTTATGAAGTTAAAGTTAATTAAAATTGAATTGTGGCCGTTATTGTGCGCCTGATGTTTAGACTTGGACTGTTTGCTCGGTGTGACTCAGCAGATTGCAGCATGTAAACATTTGCACACAGACACAGACGCGTCCTTTAATCCTTCACAAGATAATACTGATGCTTTGTATTTAAGTTAATTAGTAATAATTCATAACCTACTACACATCACCAGAAATACTTGTTTATATACTGTACTAATGAAACTGTGAAATAGATGCAGTCAGATGTGATAGTTTGGGCGCCCCTGATCTGATCAAATGACGCGTAGTTGATTTTATAAGTGAAACTCAGTTTTCACAGAAATAATTCTGGCTCCATTGACTTACATTGAAAGTAGGTTTTACATACATACATACACATAATCACTGCTGTCAGAAAACCTTGTATCTTCATTTTTGCCTTTATTTCAGTTTATTAAAAATACTTTGGAAGTGCCAGTTGTCCTTTACATTGTGTGTACATTTCATGATGATTGGACCAAAAGAAATGGCCCAAAATGATTGGGGGGGGTCTTGTTCCATTGACTCACATTGGGTTTCTTCCATCTCCTGTAAAGTTACCATTTTGGAGATATGAGGTTTTCTTCCAACAACCTTATGTAGGTAGGTAGGTAGGTAGGTCCGCCTTTGTGCAAGGAGGAACAGGAGGAGCACTGCCAGAGCCCTGCAAAATGACCTCCAGCAGGCCACAAATGTGCATGTGTCTGCACAAACGGTTAGAAACCGACTCCATGAGGATGGTATGAGGGCCCAACGTCCACAGATGGGGGTTGTGCTCACAGCCCAACACCGTGCAGGACGCTTGGCATTTGCCAGAGAACACCAGGATTGGCAAATTCGCCACAGGCGCCCTGTGATCTTCACAGATGAAAGCAGGTTCTCACTGAGCACATGTGACAGACGTGACGAGTCTGGAGACGCCGTGGAGAGCGATCTGCTGCCTGCAACATCCTTCAGCACGACCGGTTTGGCAGTGGGTCAGTAATGGTGTGGGGTGGCATTTCTTTGGAGGGCCGCACAGCCCTCCATGTGCTCGCCAGAGGTAGCCTGACTGCCATTAGGTACCGAGATGAGATCCTCAGACCCCTTGTGAGACCATATGCTGGTGCGGTTGGCCCTGGGTTCCTCCTAATGCAGGACAATGCTAGACCTCATGTGGCTGGAGTGTGTCAGCAGTTCCTGCAAGATGAAGGCATTGAAGCTATGGACCGGCCCGCCCGTTCCCCAGACCTGAATCTGATTGAGCACATCTGGGATATCATGTCTCGCTCCATCCACCAACATTGCACCACAGACTGTCCAGGAGTTGGCGGATGCTTTAGTTTAGGTCTGGGAGGAGATCTCTCAGGAGACCATCTGCCACCTCATGGAGGCCACACACAATACTGAGCCTCATTTTGACTTGTTTTAAGGACATCACATCAAAGTTGGATCAGCCTGTCGTGTGTTTTTCCACTTTCATTTTGTGTGTGACTCCAAATCCAGGCCTCCATTGGTTAATAAATTTGATTTCCATTGATGATTTTTATGTGATTTTGTTGTCAGCACATTCAACTTTGTACAGAACAAAGTATTCAATGAGAATATTTCACTCATCCAGATCTAGGATGTGTTATTTGAGTGTTCCCTTTAATTTTTTGAGCTGTGTGTGTGTGTATGTGTGTGTGTGTATATGTAATAAATTATTTTGTATTACTTTCAGAAACTGTCAAAGCCTTTGTTGTGATCTGTGGGAATACACTGAATTCCCACAAGCCCTTTTTGGATCATCTCTCTCGTTCACCCAACTTCCATAAAGTGACCTCTGTGGAGGACAGTAACGTCATCATTGCTTTTGGAACTGACATTCAAGCAGCTCTGCGGAAGATTCAAGGTAAATGTCATATAAACCGTCCACTTTATCAGGTCAATCATTTCCCTCTGTTATGCTTATTTCTCTCCTTCCCAGCAATCTCAGCCACCCAGCCTGTCGTTCTAGTGGTGCTCCACCACAGAGCTGAGCAGAATCCTGTCGCCCCGAACAGCAGCCAGAGTGTTGACAGGAGTGACGTGTTCACCGTGGACTGCCTGTTTAATGAAGACCGAGGGCTGCTGAGCTGTCAGCACAATGACGAGGCACTGAAAGCAGTGAAAGAGCATCTGGGACTAGAGGATGGACGTACTCACAGGGTCAGTCAACTACAAAGGCCTGACACGATCATGAAATGTTACCTGATAAAAGAAAGAAATTATAGTGATAAACATCTTCATTCTCCTTTTTTTTGGTTTTGTGTAAATATTGAAGTAAAAGCCAAAAATTCCTTCTGTCCAAATAAGCTAAACTCTTTCTCCCCTTGCAGAAGTCGTGGCCTTGTCAGCTGCTTTTCTGGACACTTGCCTTGTTGACCATCATTCTGATTTCCTGCCTTGGCACTTCGGATTACATTCACGCCGTCTGGTTTATTCCCTGGATGCTCCTTCTCTTGGTGGTTCTCCTGGAGAGGTGTGGCTATGGAAAGTGGAATCTCCTGATTATTGTTATTGTGAACGTGGTAGTGGTTCTAGTCTTCTCACTGATACAAAGAACCAAAAAAGCCAAGGTCACCCACCTCTTAGAAAGACTAATCTTTTCTATCGAGAGAAAATAACAGTACTGCTATACTTGCTGATGAACTCATTTAACCCCGGGACGGAGAATGTCATGAAAACAAACGTGTAGCAAAAGAAAAAAATGATGCATGATTATTAATCGATATCCATTCACTGACTAACATAATACACCAATGAATGTTTATATAAGCAGTTGCCGCACGGAGATAAAGGGGAAACTACACTGTGTGCTGGGTCAGTTGTACCTGGATTTGTGTTGAAATATTAAACATTACTGTAAATAAACCTGTTTGTTGTATGCGTCTCCATTCTTGTTGATTCCTAGTTTTCTGCATCATTTCAACAGACCAGCTGCCCTTTACATTGTGTAAAAATTTCATGATGAATGGACCAATAGAAATGCTCTAACATCATTTGGAACAAAATCTCTTTGCCTTGATTTACATTGATGGTGGGGAGCGATGAGGCGGACGCATACGCTGAGATAAGCGAGTCAAACAGCCGATATGGAGAGCAGGAGGGACAGACATGACAAAATAAACACAAAACCTCAAACAAGAACCAAGCACCACGAGAACACAACTCAATACATACTACAAACATCAAACAAAGACCAGCACTAGACTAAGGAAAACACAGGGCTTAAACACAAGAGGGCTCACAAGACACCGGTGGAAAACGGGTGGAGACAAGAACCAAGGGGCAGAACCAGGAGGAAACCAAACAGAAGCACGTGGACGATAAAAAGTAAACAGAAAAGCACATGGAGGAGTGGTAGGAGCCAATCGGGACACATTGGAAGGTAAGAGTGTTTTTGCCACATTGAGAAACGTTCTTGAACTGTTGGACTATTTGCTCAGGCAGTTGTCCACAAAGTGGTGAACCTCGCCCCGTCTTTGCTTACCCAATCATGACACTCACCTGTTTCCAATTAACCTGCTCACCTGTGGAATGTTCCCTGGTGTTTTTTGAGCATTCCTGAACTTTCCCAGGCTTTTGTTGCCACTGTCCCAACTTCTTTGGAACATGTTGCAGGCATCAAATTCAAAATGAGTGAATATTTGCAAAAACAATAAAGTTTATCCGTTTGAACGTTAAATATCTTGTCTTTGTAGTGTATTCAATTGAATATAGGTTGAAAAGGATTTGCAAATCATCGTATTCTGTTTTTATTTGTTTTATACAACGTCCCAACTTCAATGGAATTGGGGTTGTACAATGTAATGCAAAGTGTAGTACGTATGTAAACATATGTATATCAACAGATAAATGCATTTTAAATAAATATATGCAAGAGAGTATATTACACTGGAGCTCCCAGGTATGAAGTAATCAAAAAAGAATTGGAGCAGCTTGTTATTTAGAGTTCAGCCGTCTTATGGCGTGTAGGAAGAAGCTGTTTGAACCTGGCTGTTCTGCTTCGAAGATTTCAGAACCTCCTTCCAGAGGCCAGCAGTGAGAACAGTCCATGGTGGGGGTGGGAGGGGTCTCCGTTTATGTTCAGAGCTCAGAACAGTGACTTGTCACAAAGTGAAGTCCCAATAATTCTCTATGCTGTCCTTACCACCTTCTGCAGGGACGTCCAGTCAGAGGTGCTGCAGGCTCTGGTAGTCTTTGGTTACAAAACCACAGTACCTTTTTTTTTGAGTGGACACTAAAGCATGTTTGTGTCTCACTCTGGATAAAAGCATCTGCTTAATGTTGTAAAGGAAATTTTTTTAATAAATTCTCAAAATGCCCATCAACAGGGCTGTGAAAGTGAAAGTGAAAGATCATCCTGCAGTTTTCCATTCATTTCATGTCCTGCCTGAACCACTGCAGTCGTCTCGGAGACATCACTTCAGAATGACTCGAGGTATGAAGATCCGCTTATCTTTTTTATGAAGTTAAACACGAAGATTTAAAGTTAATTAAAATTGAATTGTGGCCGTTATTGTGCGCCTGATGTTTAGACTTGGACTGTTTGCTCGGTGTGACTCAGCAGATTGCAGCATATAAATGTGTGCACACAGACACAGACGCGTCCTTTAATCCTTCACAAGATAATACAGATGCTTTGTATTTAACTTAATTATTAATAATTCATAACCTATAAATGAGTATTTCTGGTGATGTGTAATATACTGTACTAATACTGTACTAATGAGACTGTGAAATAGATGCAGTCAGATGTGATAGTTTGGGTGCCCCTGATCTGATCAAGTTGATTTTATAAGTGAAAATCAGTTTTCACAGAAATAATTCTGGCTCCATTGATTTACATTGAAAGTAGGTTTCTTCCATAAATATATATATAAAATCACTGCTGTCAGAAGAAAACCTCATATCTTAATTTTTGACTTTTTTAGTTTTTTTTAAATACATTGGAAGTACCAGTTGGTTTTGTTCCAACAACAGCTACTGTATATATATATATATATATATATATATATATATATATATATATATATATATATATATATATATGAAATGTGTAATAAATTATTTTGTATTGTTTCCAGAAACTGTCAAAGCTTTTGTTGTGATCTGTGGGAAAACACTGAATTCCCACCAGGCCTTTTTGGATCATCTCTCTCGTTCGCCCAACTTCCATAAAGTGACCTCTGTGGAGGACAGTAACGTCATCATTGCTTTTGCTCCAGTTGTGTCTCGAGCTGGAACTGACATTGAAGCAGCTCTTCGGAAGATTAAAGGTAAATCATCAAATATATACTAACCGTCCACTTTATCAGGTCATTCATTTCCCTCTGTTATGCTTATTTCTCTCCTTCCCAGCAATCTCAGCCACCCAGCCTGTCGTTCTAGTGGTGCTCCACCACACAACTGAGAAGGATCCAGTCGTTCCGAACAGCAGCCGGAGTGTTGACAGGAGTGACGTGTTCACTGTGGACTGCCCGTTTAATGAAGACCGAGGGCTGCTGAGCTGTCAGCACAATGACGAGGCACTGAAAGCAGTGAAAGAGCATCTGGGACTAGAGGATGGACGTACTCACAGGGTCAGTCAACTACAAAGGCCTGACACGATCATGAAATGTTACCTGATAAAAGAAAGAAATTGTGATAAACCATTTCATTTTCTCTTTTTTTTGGTTAAATGTGTGTAAATATTGAAGTAGAAGCCAAAAATTCCTTCTGTCTAAATAAGCTGAACTCTCTTTCTTCTCCTGCAGAAGCAGTGGGCTTGGCAGCTGCTTTTCTGGACACTTGCCTTGTTGACCACCATTCTGATTTCCTGCCTCAGCACTCCGGATTACATTCACGCCATCTGGTTTATTCCCTGGATGCTCCTTCTCTTGGTGATTCTCCTAGAGAGGCGTGGCTATGGAAAGTGGAATCCCCTGATTATTGTTATTGTGAACATGGTAGTGATTCTACTCTCCCTCTTAACCAGTCAAGTGTCTAAAAAGAGAGAAAATAACAGTACTGCTTTACTTGCTGATGAACTCATTTAACCCAGAGACTGACGATGTCATGAAAACATAAATGTGTAGCAAAAAAAAAATGATGCATGATTAATAATTGATAACCATTCACTGATGGTAATACATACCATTCGAATACCATTCACTGATGATCCATGATAATACACCAAGGAATGAATATATATATATATATATAAGCAGTTACCGCACGAAGATATAGGGGAAACTACACTGTGTGCCTGGTCAGTGGTACCTGGATTTGTGTTGAAATATATTGAAATAAACATTACTGCAAATAAACCTGTTTGTTGTATGCGTCTCCATTTTTGTTGATTCTTAGTTTTCTACATCATCTCAACAAACCAGCCGCCCTTTACATTGTGTAAAAATTTCATGATGAATGGACCAATAGAAATGCTCTAACATCACTTGGAACCAAATCTCTTTACCTTGATACATTGTGTGACAGTGTGGAGCGATGAGGCAAACAAAAGGGTATCTACGTACGATGTTTTCCGCATCTTTTTTAATGCCAACGCTGCACTGGTGTCAGAAGTGGGATACCACCCCCAGAGGCTAGGAGTATAGTGGCACTCTTGTGAACTCAAAGCCAGATGGCAAAGAAGGCCAAGCCCTGCAAGTGATGGTGGAAGAAGAAACAGTGCACACTTGGAGTCCAGCTGGAGGACAGTGACTTAGGTAGTGAGATTGCATGGGTGGCAGCCGGCGAGGGCTGACACCGCAGCATGTTGACTGCGTCTCTCCAGCAATGCTTCAGCAGGAGGGATTAACATGCTGCCAGAGGAGTTGAGACAGCATGTGCAACTTATCACACTGACCAGCATTCAATCAGCAGTAGCCAAGGCAGAAAATCAAGGCTCTAGCATGAGCGGCACATGAGAAGTTCCTCCAGGGGAGGAGGACGCAGTGCTCACTTTCAGCACACTGATGTGATGGAGATGATGCAGCCCCAAGTGAGGATTGGGGAAGAGAAGAGAGGATGTTGACCGAGACAGTGGACAAACCCCTGGTTCAGAGAGACCACAGGGATTGAGCGGGACAAGCTCCTGTATGCCCCAGGGGTTCTACTCAAACTCTGTGAAGCAGCTTATCTTTTAGGGGTGGGGCTATTTGGGCCTCTCACTACTGGCTGCTCTGCTGTAGGAGCACAGGAGGCATGGTCAAGTTGTTGATGCCTGTTTAATGTGTTTACATGTTGGTTGTGCTCTCCTTTGCCAGGTTGTGGGGCAGTTAGGTGGGTTGAGTGTCTCAAAGGAGATTTGTATGATTGACCTGAGTGACCTGCCTGTAGCACAAAGTTTGCCTGTTTTCTAGCCCCGTCTGCTAGGATTAAATGGTAATTCCCCCTTGCTACTTTGTTCATTAACAGTCTTTATATCACAAAGTTTCCCGTGTCTTATACTAAGCTGATACCACAATGTTTCCTCATGGAAGTTGTTGTATAAACAGTTATAAGTGGTCTATTAGAAGAATAAGTGGTGAAGAATTCATTTTTGTTCTCCTTACATTCAACTATACATTACATGTATTAGACTACATGCTTATTGCTTCTGGCTGAAGACTAAAATGACATGATTTGCCCTCCAGCCCCATATGTCGTCATTTAATGTTATTTTAAGCATAGTTTGTGGATAATTGACATTACTGTATGTAAATAATTGAACATTATGTTGCATAGGCGAAGCTATAGGCTGGCATTCTGTAGGTAGCTGTAGCTTTAAGTGTGGGGGTTCCTTTCCCTGCTGAATTCCCAGATTTCCTGTCAGCAGGGCTGTGAAAGTGAAAGTGAAAGCTCATCCAGTAGTTTTCCATCTGTTTTCTGTGCTGCCTGAATCACTGCAGTCGTCTTAACGAGGCGTAAACTCCGCTTCAAAATGACTCGAGGTTTGTAGATTTCATTAATTTTTAATGGAAGTCTTTTAACACTTGTGTGTGTGGCTGATCTTGTGCGGCTGATCTTTAGACTCTGCCTGCTCTGTGTGACCCAGCAGACTGCAGCATATAAAAGTGTGCACAGACACAGACACAGCTCCTTTAATCTTTGCTGGGTTCGTAGAACAAATAAAAGCTTATTTGTTTGTATTGAAAAATCTATTATATACATTAGAGTCTTGTGCCGCAGCCCTGTCTGGATTTAGTGGTTTAAGATAATGATGGTGATGATGATGATGATGATGATGTCTTTTTTTGTGCTTTTCTGAAGTGTTTCCAGATGCTGTCAAAGCCTTTGTTGTGATCTGTGGGAAAACACTGAATTCCCACCAGGCCTTTTTGGATCATCTCTCTCGTTCGCCCAACTTCCATAAAGTGACCTCTGTGGAGGACAGTAACGTCATCATTGCTTTTGCTCCAGTTGTGTCTCGAGCTGGAACTGACATTGAAGCAGCTCTTCGGAAGATTAAAGGTAAATCATCAAATATATACTAACCGTCCACTTTATCAGGTCATTCATTTCCCTCTGTTATGCTTATTTCTCTCCTTCCCAGCAATCTCAGCCACCCAGTCTGTCGTTCTAGTGGTGCTCCACCACACAACTGAGAAGGATCCAGTCGTCCCGAACAGCAGCCGGAGTGTTGACAGGAGTGACGTGTTCACTGTAGACTGCCCGTTTAATGAAGACCGAGGGCTGCTGAGCTGTCAGCACAATGACGAGGCACTGAAAGCAGTGAAAGAGCATCTGGGACTAGAGGATTCAGCTACAGGGGTTTGGTGTGCACCCTGTTTCAGTCCTACCAAGGTCAGTGTACTACCAAGGCCTGTCATAATCATGAAATTTGAGCTGAAGTAATTAATAAATAATTGCGATTGGCAGTTTAATTGCCTTTTTTCTTGTTCATGATATGCACACATTCAAGTACAAGCCAAAAAATGCCAAATTGGCTGATTAACTATCTCACTTTCTCATTAACTCAGAGATACAGTGTCATTAGCCCTCGCAAAACTCAACTGGAAAACCTTAAACGTTTTACATTTGCATTTCGCAGCCGTCATGTTCGCTATTTAGACCATTGAACTGAATTCACATCTTCATTTCATTTCCCCTTTTATCTTTATCACAAGAAGGATCCTGGAGAAACATCGCCATCTCCTGGACAAGACTTGAACAGTAGCAGGAATCATGCTCCTTCTGCGTGGCTGCGACTGTGGCTGTGGCTTGTGAGTATTCCAGCCACAGATACAACATAAAATAGTTCCTTTTGTATAAATAAGCTAAACTCTCTTTGTCTTTCTGCAGACGCAGAGGCCTTGGGAAGTGTTTTTATGGACATCTGTCTTGGTGAGCATCATCCTGATTTGCAGCCTCACCACTCCGGAGTACATTCACGCCGTCTGGTTTATTCCCTGGATGCTCCTTCTCTTGGTGGTTCTCCTGGAGAGGCTTGGCTATGGAAAGTGGAATCTCCTGATTATTGTTATTGTGAACATGGTAGTGATTCTACTCTCCTTCACTGTCACTAAGAACCAAAAAAGCCAGAGTCATGCACCTCTTAACCGGTCTAGTGTTTAAAAGACAGAAACAGACAATATTGCTTCACTTGCTGAAGACCTCATATAACCCGATGATCAAAACATCATCCACTGTTAGAAATGAAATACATTTTTCACTCGTCAAGGTACAAACTATGTAAAAGGTACAGCAGTGGTTTTAAGGTCCGATTGTGAAGCTTAAATCAGTTTCTCCAGGTGAAAAGTCGGTATTTGTACCTTTTCATAACCGAATGTTTTAAAACAGAGCAGTAGAGTAAAAGCCTGGAGGCGAGGCGAGGCAGGGTGTGTGGAGCCAGTCCAGCTTAGAACAGATCATTTCAGTGGATTATGGTTCAGTTATGTTCCCTGACTAAAGGTACTGAGATGGAGCCTTGAGGGTGAGTGTGAAAACATAATCATGTATTTTTCTATACATTTAAGTTATCTGTGCCCTCACATAGCAGCTCTGAATACCTCAACAGGTAAAAATAGAGAAACTGATGGTACTTCTTTGTTTGCTAAAGGCACCACTGCTTACTGTAGTAGGATGAGTTTCATGTCACTTTAAACTGTCCAAAAAACAAAAAAGTGATGGTTCCATTTCTAATCAATATTCATACTCATACAGTAATACTGAGAAAAGGACAAATATAATGACCACTGGATCACTGGTACCTTGATTTGTCTTTGGAATATGTGAAAATAAAGATTACTGAATTTCAACCTGTGTATTGTTTAGTTGTTTTACATGATTGTAGCACAGCAGCACGGCTCGTCTTCAGTCTCCCCTAAGTTCAGCCATGTCACCCCGCTGCTGTGCTTAAAGCCAAAACTGGACCAGCCCCTACCTGCTTGATGGCAATGGTGAAATCTGGAACTGGACCACGAGCCCTTCGAGCTTCGAGTCCAGCTCGGCTTGACCTGCCGTCCTTCAAGGTGCGTGGAAGACAAGCATTGAGACTGTTCTCTGTACCTTGACCCAGGGGGTGGAATGAACTCCCACTGGCTGTCAGTACAGCAGAGTCTCTTGCTGTCCTTGAACGCAGAATGAAGATCGTCTCTTTATACAGCAGTTAAATAAGCACTGAATTAAGTATTGATTGCAATGTATTGTATTGCACTCTGTATTGTAGTTTATTGTATTGTAGTGTAGTGAAGTGTATTGAAGTGTATTGTATTGTAGTGTAGTGTATTGTAGTGTATTGTAGTGTATTGTAGTGTAGTGTATTGTATTGTAGTGTAGTGTAGTGTATTGTAGTGTATTGTAGTGTAGTGTATTGTATTGTAGTGTATTGTAGTGTATTGTAGTGTAGTGTAGTGTATTGTAGTGTAGTGTAGTGTAGTGTAATGTATTGTAGTGTAGTGTAGTGTATTATAGTGTAGTGTAGTGTAGTGTAGTGTAGTGTATTGCAGTGTATTGTAGTGTAGTGTATTGTATTGTAGTGTAGTATAGTGTATTGTAGTGTATTGTATTGTAGTGTAGTGTATTGTATTATAGTGTAGTGTAGTGTAGTGTAATGTATTGTAGTGTAGTGTATTGTATTATAGTGTAGTGTAGTGTAGTGTAGTGTATTGTAATATAGTGTATTGTATTGTAGTGCAGTGTATTGTAGTGTAGTGTATTGTATTGTAGTGTAGTGTAGTGTAGTGTAGTGTAGTGTATTGTAGTGTATTGTATTGTAGTGTAGTGTAGTGTAGTGTAGTGTAGTGTAGTGTATTATAGTGTAGTGTAGTGTAGTGTAGTGTAGTGTATTGTAGTATAGTGTAGTGTAGTGTAGTGTAGTGTATTATAGTGTAGTGTAGTGTAGTGTAGTGTAGTGTATTGTAGTATAGTGTAGTGTAGTGTAGTGTAGTGTAGTGTATTGTATTGTAGTATAGTGTAGTGTAGTGTAGTGTATTGTAATATAGTGTATTGTATTGTAGTGTAGTGTAGTGTATTGCAGTGTATTGTAGTGTAGTGTAGTGTAGTGTAGTGTATTGTATTGTAGTGTAGTGTAGTGTATTGTAGTGTATTGTATTGTAGTGTAGTGTATTGTAGTGTAGTGTAGTGTAGTGTAGTGTAGTGTATTGTATTGTAGTGTAGTGTAGTGTATTGTAGTGTATTGTATTGTAGTGTAGTGTATTGTATTATAGTGTAGTGTAGTGTAGTGTAGTGTATTGTATTGTAGTGTAGTGTATTGTATTGTAGTGTAGTGTAATGTATTATAGTGTAGTGTAGTGTAGTGTAGTGTATTGTAGTGTAGTGTATTGTAGTGTAGTGTAATGTATTGAATTATAGTGTATTGTATTGTAGTGTAGTGTATTGTAGTGAAGTGTATTGTATTGTAGTGTAGTGTAGTGTATTGTATTATAGTGTAGTGTAGTGTAGTGTATTGTAGTGTAGTGTAGTGTATTGTATTGTAGTGTATTGTATTGTATTGTAGTGTAGTGTAGTGTAGTGTAGTGTAGTGTAGTGTATTGTAGTGTATTGTAGTGTAGTGTAAAGTAGTGTATTGTAGTGTAGTGTATTGTAATGTAGTGTAGTGTAGTGTATTGTAGTGTAGTGTAGTGAAGTGTAGTGTAGTGTATTGTAGTGTAGTGTATTGTAGTGTAGTGTAATGTATTGTAGTGTAGTGTAGTGTAGTGTATTGTAGTGTAGTGTATTGTAGTGTAGTGTAGTGTAGTGTATTGTAGTGTATTGTAGTGTATTGTATTGTAGTGTATTGTATTATAGTGTATTGTAGTGTAGTGTATTGTAGTGTAGTGTATTGTAGTGTATTGTAGTGTAGTGTATTGTAGTGTAGTGTATTGTATTATAGTGTAGTGTATTGTAGTGTAGTGTATTGTAGTGTATTGTATTGTAGTGTAGTGTATTGTATTATAGTGTAGTGTAGTGTATTGTTGTGTAGTGTAGTGTATTGTATTATAGTGTAGTGTAGTGTAGTGTAGTGTATTGTAGTGTAGTGTAATGTATTGTAGTGTATTGTATTGTAGTGTAGTGTATTGTATTATAGTGTAGTGTAGTGTATTGTAGTGTATTGTAGTGTAGTGTAGTGTAGTGTAGTGTATTGTATTGTAGTGTAGTGTATTGTATTATAGTGTAGTGTAGTGTATTATAGTGTATTGTATTGTAGTGTATTGTAGTGTAGTGTATTGTAGTGTAGTGTATTGTAGTGTAGTGAAGTGTATTGTAGTGTATTGTATTGTAGTGTAGTGTATTGTATTATAGTGTAGTGTAGTGTATTGTAGTGTATTGTAGTGTAGTGTATTGTATTGTAGTGTAGTGTATTGTAGTGTATTGTATTGTAGTGTAGTGTATTGTATTATAGTGTAGTGTAGTGTATTGTAGTGTATTGTAGTGTAGTGTAGTGTAGTGTATTGTATTGTAGTGTAGTGTAGTGTATTGTATTATAGTGTAGTATAGTGTATTGTAGTGTATTGTAGTGTAGTGTATTGTATTGTAGTGTAGTGTAGTGTATTGTATTATAGTGTAGTATAGTGTATTGTAGTGTATTGTATTGTAGTGTATTGTAGTGTATTGTAGTGTAGTGTATTGTAGTGTAGTGTAGTGTATTGTAGTGTAGTGTAGTGTAGTGTAGTGTAGTGTAGTGTATTATAGTGTATTGTAGTGCATTGTAGTGTAGTGTATTGTATTATAGTGTATTGTAGTGTATTGTAGTGTATTGTAGTGCAGTGTAGTGTAGTGTAGTGTAGTGTATTGTAGTGTATTGTAGTGCAGTGTAGTGTAGTGTATTGTAGTGTATTGTAGTGTATTGTAGTGTATTGTAGTGCAGTGTAGTGTAGTGTAGTGTATTGTAGTGTATTGTAGTGTAGTGTAGTGTAGTGTAGTGTAGTGTATTGTAGTGTATTGTAGTGCAGTGTAGTGTAGTGTAGTGTAGTGTATTGTAGTGTATTGTAGTGTATTGTAGTGCAGTGTAGTGTAGTGTAGTGTAGTGTAGTGTATTGTAGTGTAGTGTAGTGTATTGTAGTGCAGTGTAGTGTAGTGTAGTGTAGTGTAGTGTAGTGTATTGTAGTGTATTGTAGTGCAGTGTAGTGTAGTGTAGTGTAGTGTATTGTAGTGTATTGTAGTGTATTGTAGTGCAGTGTAGTGTAGTGTAGTGTAGTGTAGTGTATTGTAGTGTATTGTAGTGTATTGTAGTGCAGTGTAGTGTAGTGTAGTGTAGTGTAGTGTATTGTAGTGTAGTGTAGTGTAATGTTCTGTGTTCAGCTCTGTTCCTTTTTCTCTGGGTATCAACAGTGACTTTTTTGTTAGGCAGTATCTGAGCTCAGGTCCGTCTTTCTCTAGACAGACAAAGCACTTCCTGTAAGTTGCTCTGGATAAGGGCGTCTGCTAAACGCTGTAAATGTAAACGATCATCACGTCAGACGACTGTGAGGGCCATTCCAAAAGCTTCTCCTTGCATTTCTTGGAGTAGTTCACGGTGGATTTTAGTGTATGTTTTGGATCATTGTCCTGTTGTTAAAGCCAGTCTCATTTCAGCCTCAGTTTTTTGACTTGACTGTATCCAGAATTTATTCATATTTAGCAGAATCCATTCTTCCATCGACCCACGCAATGTTTTCTTTGTTAGTGGCTGCCGCACAATGGCAAAGCTTAATAGATCCACCCCAGTACTACAGCTGGCAAGGCGTTCTTTTCATCAAATGCTGCTTTTTTTCTCCTCCAAACATTCCTTTAGTGGCTGAGGAGTTTTACTTCCTTGCAGTACTTCTTTCCAAAATGCCTTTTATCTAGATGTTGTACATTCTTCAGATGATGGCTTTCATGATGAGGTTGCAGGTTTTGAGGTTGATCATGTTTATGCATGATAACAGCACTGCAGAGTGTAACAAAGCATTAACACTTCTGTGTAAACCTTCCTGCAGGTCTTTGCCCCAGTCAGGGCTCAGCGGATGAACTTCACTCAGAGGTGTCAAATTCAGGTCCAGAAAGTAAAAGTCCTTCCCAGGAATTTGTTCCAACAGGCTGGCTTCTCTAGATAGATCACACCACCAGCAGAGCCTGTTGGAACAAAATCCTGGGAAGGATTTTTACTTTCTGGACCTGAATTTGACACCTCTGAAGTCTTCACTTGAGCTGATAAAGTCACAGAATGGTCCTTAAGACGAAGCCAGCGATTCCCTGAGGAGGAATGACGAGGCCAAGTGGACGACGGCTCAAAACCGGTGCTGAAAATGACGGGTGACTTTCTCTTTCTTCCTCCTACTCAGTGAAGGGTCACCTGTCATTTTAGTGGTGCTATGCTGCAAGTGTAGTCAGTATTTTGTTGCTTTAGACTCACTAAGATCAACTGATGTCCCAGTGTTTTCCCAGGGCAGGTTTATTTCTATTTTATTTCTACAGCACCTTTCAAACACTGCTGCCATTCAAAGTGCTTTACAAATGAGAAAATACTGAGCTCATTTAAAAAAAATCGGTAAACGAGAAGAGAAATAAAAACATGATTAAAACATAATTAGTACAATGGATTTGAGAGAAAAAAAATAATTAAATTAAAAATCAAATTAGAAACTACACGCACACTAAGCCGCTCATTCCACGAGAAACGCACGTGTGTACGCCTTGATCTTACAAAATAATAAAAAAGGGGAAAAATACAATAAACATGTGAGACTAACTTTCCTGACACTGAACACCGAAACACTACAAGTTCACTACATCATCAGATCAGAAATGCTGTTTTAAATGTTTTTCATGTCTAGTGCTTGACTCAGGCCACATGTTTAGAGCTACAGCACCATCTGCTGGTCAAAATCTGTGGTGCGCTGCTGTAAAACCAGCACTGCGCTTTCTTCACTTTGACACTGAGATATTCACGTAAGATGTGTTTGTCTTTCTGCAGGTGGTGTAAATCTTTCTTTTTGTGATACACACTCTTAAAAAGATTGGATGGGGTAGTTTACGTCGCTTACGTGAATGAGCCAGCTGTGCTGTGATCCGGCTCGAAGGACTTCACGTTTGGGGCAGTCGTGGGCTGGAGGTTAGGGCTCCAGCCTCGTGACTGAGGTGTCCTTGAGCAAGACACCTAACCCCCAACTGCTCCCCGGGCGCTGCGGATTGGGCTGCCCACCGCTCCGGGCAAGTGTGCTCACTGCCCCCTGGTGTGTGTGTGCTCACTAGTGTGTATGTGGTGTTTCACTGTACGGATGGGTTAAATGCGGAGGTGAAATTTCCCCATTGTGGGACTAATAAGGGTCACTTAATCTTAATCTTAATCTTAATCAGTCTCCCTTCACTATGCTGTGTTACAACCTGCCTACCTACCCCAACCTGCCCGGTCACTGCGTTGCTAGAATTTCTAAGCTTGTATGTCAACATTTTTTACAACAGGCAAATACCTTTTTCCAATTTATATATATATATATATGCTTAGAAATTCTAGCGACGCAGTGCCCGGCCAGTTTGGGGTAGGCAGTAACACAGCATAGTGAAGGGAGACTGATCAAAGTACAGCTGGCTCATTCATGTAAGCAATGTAAACTACCCCAACCATCTGCAGCTGCCTCCTGTCTTAAAGCAACATACGCACTGTTATGCGATTAATCTCTGTGTTTGTTTCCTGCACTGAATTTAAGAAAAGTAAAGGTACCTTTACAAACACGCCTCAATCAATTCTTCCATTCTACTGCCTACCACCACAGTGAGGCAGCTTAAAACAACAGAACTCTCTATACTTGTCAAAAACCTGCTTGTGAGTAAGCAGATTTTACAGTATTGGCAACAAACCAATACAAGGATCTTGTATCAAAGCTTGATATTTATATGAACAAGCACTGACCCTCCAAAACACTCATAAAAAAGACGGTTCTTCAAGCGTTCTTTGGTAAAGACGAAACCATGAACACTCCAAGAACCCTTTGCGTGATTAAAGGGTTCTTCGCATGGTGAAAGGGTTCTATAGATTGATGGAGAACGTGATGTATATAGGAAAGGGCTGTAGGGTTTTTCTTTTGTATACAGGCTTAAAACAATAAAAGAACCCTTTTGGTCCTGCATAGAACTGTATCCAACACATTCTCCATCAATCTGAAGAACAATTTCAAAATGCTGAGAACCAGAGCAAGTGGTTCCATGAGTGTTCATGATTCTGCATAGGACCATTTTCTCTGCTAAAGAACCATCTTATTACAGTGTTTATGTAAAAGTAAACATTACTGCACTTAAATGTGTGCTGAGTGCTTTTATACAAATGGTCAAAGGATAAAAAGTGATAAAGGACGTTTTATCCTGCCTGATCTCCTTAAGGTAAACTATACATTGCGTTACCTTTTCTGTGGCATTTTTTATTTCCCCTGGATTTCTACTAAAATTATATGCTGGCAGCATGAAGGCTGGTAGCATTTTAAAGGTGGTTGCACTTTAAGAGCAGGCATTCCACTCATTTTTGCATTCCGAGAAACGCCTATCAGAGTGAAAGTGAAAGTCCATCCATCTGTTTTCTGTGCTGCCTGAATCACTGCAGTCATCGTAACTGGGCTTGGACTTCAGAATGGATCGAGGTATGAAGATTTAATGATGATTTAAAGAAATTCTAGTCTTTTAACAGTGAGAGCGGCTGTTACTGTGTAGCTGTTTAGACTCAGACTGTTTGCCCTGTCACTCACCAAGCCGCAGAACACACACGCACACACACACACACACTCGCACACGCACACACACGCACAGAGGTGTCAAATTCAGGTCCAGAAAGTAAAAGTCCTTCCCAGGATTTTGTTCCAACAGGCTGGCTTCTCTAGTTAGATCACACCACCAGCAGAGCTGTCCAGCCTGTTGGAACAAAATCCTGGGAAGGACTTTTACTTTCTGGTCCTGAATTTGACACCTCTGATTCACGCACACACACACACACACACACACACACACAGCTTCTTCAGTCCTTCATACAATACAGGTGCTTTACTTATTCAGACTATTACCTATACTTGTGTGTCTTATTTTTGGTGATGGGTAATTATTAAACCATTAAATGTGTTTTTTTTTTGCCAAAAGTATGTGGACACCTGACCATACCTACATGAGCTTGTTGGACATCCCATTCCCAAACCATGGGCATTAACGTTGTAGTGATCGCCAAGGGTCATGCTGAAATGATCAGATTAGGGGGTGTGGCCATGCAAAGTAGCTCCCTAGGAGGGGGGGGGGGGGGGGGGGGGGGTTAGTGGTTGAGACTGTTGTAGTAGCTATTGTTGCTAGTGTTTATATATATATATATATATATATATATATATATAATATTTATTTATTTATTTGTTTGTTTGTATGTATATATGTATGCACTACATAGTGGTATTGGCCCAAATGGGCCCATAAAGGGTCAGTGTCGCAGAGGTATGGCATTTCGATCCACCCACCCCGGGCATACATATCCAGTATTATACAAAAGCCTTGGGCAGACAAGACAGTTATTTAAACTATCTGGCAGTCAGTACGTCAGTGTGTTTTGTTGGTCAAACCACTAATAACAAGAAATATAAACCAGCACTGCATTTCTTCCCTGCGACTTTGTACAGTGTTTAATGCGACATTCATGCAAGATCCAGTTTGTCTTTCTGCAGGTGGTGTAAAGCTATCACACATACAAATATTTGCTGTTTCTTTTTGTGATATGCATCGTAAAAAGATGGTTCTTCAAGGCTTTTTTAATAAAAGATGTGGAGTTCTTTACACTGTATAACAAGAATGAATGCACTAAAAAGTAAGAAGAGTGTTTAGGTTTCAAAAAAGTAGGACAATATAGGTACAAGAGGACAGGTTGGGTTCCTGACTTCTCACCTCACATGGATTTGTTTAATTCCACCAGCAGCGCCTGATTTTTCTGATGAATGATTGATTAGGTTACCGGGGTGGTGGATGGTAACTATAGACACTGGACTTCCTTGAGGAGTGCCTTGGAAATGTTTAAGCCAATCCTGACACGCAGAAAAATCACAATGCATTTTTGTTCGTATTTATTCTGTTATTAACGTTACATACTCTTTTGCACAGTAACATCATGTATACTGAGTTGTTAAAAAGCTTTGTTATTCTCTCTTTGTGGTGTTTCCTTTTAGTAACTCCAGTAATAGTCAGACTCTTTGTTCTGGTGGTTGGAAACACCATGAATGCACACATGACCTTCCTGGATGGTCTCTTATCTTCACCCAACCTCCAAAAAGTGAAGTCTGAAGATCAGAGTGATGTAACCATTGCTTTTGTCGCTGTTGTGTCGCGAGCTGGAACTGACATTTTAGCTGCGCTGAAGAAGATTCCAGGTAAATATACTCTAACCGGCCACTTTATTAGAAACACCTGCCTTATGCTTCCACTCACTGGCCACTTTATTAGAAACACTTACCTTATGCTTCCACTCACTGGCCACTTTATTAGAAACACTTACATTTTGCTTCCACTCACTGGCCACTTTATTAGAAACACTTACCTTTTGCTTCCACTCACTGGCCACTTTATTAGAAACACCTACCTTATGCTTCCACTCACTGGCCACTTTATTAGAAACACCTTATGCTTCCACTCACTGGCCACTTTATTAGAAACACCTACTTTGCGCTTACACTCACTGGCCACTTTATTAGAAACACCTACCTTATGCTTACACTCACTGGCCACTTTATTAGAAACACCTACTTTGCGCTTCCACTCACTGGCCACTTTATTAGAAACACCTACTTTGCGCTTACACTCACTGGCCACTTTATTAGAAACACCTACCTTATGCTTCCGCTCACTGGCCACTTTATTAGAAACACCTACCTTATGCTTCCACTCACTGGCCACTTTATTAGAAACACCTACCTTATGCTTACACTCACTGGCCACTTTATTAGAAACACTTACCTTATGCTTCCACTCACTGGCCACTTTATTAGAAACACCTACTTTGCGCTTACACTCACTGGCCACTTTATTAGAAACACCTACCTTATGCTTCCGCTCACTGGCCACTTTATTAGAAACACCTACCTTATGCTTCCACTCACTGGCCACTTTATTAGAAACACCTACCTTATGCTTACACTCACTGGCCACTTTATTAGAAACACTTACCTTATGCTTCCACTCACTGGCCACTTTATTAGAAACACCTACTTTGCGCTTACACTCACTGGCCACTTTATTAGAAACACCTACCTTATGCTTCCACTCACTGGCCACTTTATTAGAAACACCTACCTTATGCTTCCACTCACTGGCCACTTTATTAGAAACACCTACCTTATGCTTCCACTCACTGGCCACTTTATTAGAAACACCTACCTTTTGCTTCCACTCACTGGCCACTTTATTAGAAACACCTACCTTGTGCTTCCACTCACTGGCCACTTTATTGGAAATAGCTACATTATAGGTTGTCTATATAATAAAAGTGTGCAATTGCAGACCGTAGTCCATCTGTAGTCATGCTCGATTTGTTAACTATCCTCGACCCCGTTCATGATGGGTCAGTTTGAGACTGAAACCAAACTAAGCTGGACCTGGAGTTGAGCACCCTGGTCTAATATTTGATATACATTTTTTTCAGAGTTTCCTTATCTCTCTCTATCTTTCTCTCTCTATCCAGAGACCCAGCGTGTTGTTCTAGTTGTGCTCCACCACACATTCGATCGAGAGTTTGTTGCTCCAGACAGCAGACACTGTGTGAACAGGAGTAATGTGTTCACCGTGGACTGTCTGTATCATGAAGACCAAGGTCTGCTGAAATGTCAGCGCAATAGTGACGCCCTGAACGCTGTGAAACAGCATCTAGGAGCAGCGGAGCACATCTCCTGTCATCCTGCTGAGACTAACAAGGTTGGTCAACCACATCTATAAAACAGTAGAAGTGTCCACTGCAATCTGTCCTGTGACTTTTATCACAGAGACTGAACAGACTGTGGATGATGAATTGAAAGACTGCCATGGATGAAAATGTAAACAAGTGTATTTAGGATTAAAAGGGTGACATTAGCGGCATTTTGACTTGGAAAATTGTAACATTTCTTCACGGAATTTCAAAAATAACAAGTTCACTACATAATCTGATCAGAAATACTCTTAAAAACTGAAAAAGTGTGTTTGCATGCACTTAATAATCCTATTGTAATTGGATTTATGCAGTTATCCAGTTATTTAAATAGTGGTGTAAACATCATCCTCTGATCTAGAAATTTGATGAGAAATCTGAAAAAGAGGCTGGATTTTAGCTCAGTAATCAGATTTCTCAGTGCTGTAAACTCTCACTCTGATTTCTTAGATCAGACTAAGGTCTAGAAATCTGATAAAGAGGCTGGATTTTAGCTCAGTAATCAGATTTCTCAGTGCTGTAAACTCTCACTCTGATTTCTTAGATCAGACTAAGGTCTAGAAATCTGATAAAGAGGCTGGATTTTAGCTCAGTACTCAGATTTCTCAGTGCTGTAAACTCTCACTCTGATTTCTTAGATCAGACTAAGGTCTAGAAATCTGATAAAGAGGCTGGATTTTATCTCAGTAATCAGATTTCTCAGTGCTGTGAACTCTCACTCTGATTTCTTAGATCAGACTAAGGTCTAGAAATCTGATAAAGAGGCTGGATTTTAGCTCAGTAATCAGATTTCTCAGTGCTGTAAACTCTCACTCTGATTTCTTAGATCAGACTAAGGTCTAGAAATCTGATAAAGAGGCTGGCTTTTAGCTCAGTAATCAGATTTGTCAGTGCTGTAAACTCTCACTCTGATTTCTTAGATCAGACTATGGTCTAGAAATCTGATAAAGAGGCTGGATTTTAGCTCAGAAATCAGATTTCTCAGTGCTTTAAACTCTCACTCTGATTTCTTAGATCAGACTAAGGTCTAGAAATCTGATAAAGAGGCTGGATTTTAGCTCAGTAATCAGATTTCTCAGTGCTGTAAACTCTCACTCTGATTTCTTAGATCAGACTAAGGTCTAGAAATTGATAAAGAGGCTGGATTTTAGCTCAGTAATCAGATTTCTCAGTGCTGTAAACTCTCACTCTGATTTCTTAGATCAGACTAAGGTCTAGAAATCTGATAAAGAGGCTGGATTTTAGCTCAGTAATCAGATTTCTCAGTGCTTTAAACTCTCACTCTGATTTCTTAGATCAGACTAAGGTCTAGAAATCTGATAAAGAGGCTGGATTTTAGCTCAGTAATCAGATTTCTCAGTGCTTTAAACTCTCACTCTGATTTCTTAGATCAGACTAAGGTCTAGAAATCTGATAGAGGCTGGATTTTAGCTCAGTAATCAGATTTCTCAGTGCTGTAAACTCTCACTCTGATTTCTTAGATCAGACTAAGGTCTAGAAATCTGATAAAGAGGCTGGATTTTAGCTCAGTAATCAGATTTCTCAGCGCTGTAAACTCTCACTCTGATTTCTTAGATCAGACTAAGGTCTAGAAATCTGATAAAGAGGCTGGATTTTAGCTCAGTAATCAGATTTCTCAGTGCTTTAAACTCTCACTCTGATGTCGATCGGATTTCTCAGTCTGCGCATGCGCGAAATCAGATGGTGGATGTTGTGAGATGCAGCAAAACACCGTTCTTCATTTTCTAGGTGATGTTTGTTCATATTTTCAGGTAAAGCGGCACAATGTTAAAAAAAAGCTGCAGCATGAAGTTTGAGTTTTATGTTACGTTTACGTCACGTCTTCTGTGAGTTTATTGGCTGGTTGTGAAGCAGAAATCTGATTACTGTCTGACTCGTGTAGACCTGGAGTTTCTCCATTATCTGAGTTATCGGATTATAAAGTGCATACACAGACTAAATCTGATTTTCTGCAGTCCCTGTTCCCATTTCTGATAACCTTTCTATTCCCGTTCCAGTTAGTGTAGCTGTGCCTGTCCCTGTGTCCATTCCTGTTTCTATACCCAGGTTTTTTCTGTTCCCGGTTCTGCCTTGGTTTCCTATTCAGCCTTCAGTCTCGTTGTTTGTTCTCTGATCAGTTTCCTCTTTCTTCTCCAGTTCAGTCATCTGTTCCATGCACTGTCCAGTCTCCTGTCTCGTTTCCTGTCCTATCTGCTGTCCCGTCTCAGATCCAGTGTCCTGCCCTGTCTCCAGTCCATTCTCCACTTGTGTCTTCTGTCTCCTCTCCAGACCAGTCTCCAATTCTGCCTACTGTCCTGTATCAGGTCGTGTCCTGCTCTGTCTCTAGTCCTGTCTACAATCTCATCCCCAGTTCTGTCTAGAGTCCAGTGTCCTGTTCCATCTCCTGTCCGGTCCCCTGTCCCGTTTTAAGCCCAGCCTGTTTTCTTACCTGTTTGCCTTGCCTGTCCCGCAGTTCAGTTTCCTTTTCAGTCCCTTGTATAGTTCAGGAGGTGTTCCGCTCTGATTCTCAGGAGCTGCACATCAGCGCTGGGGGGCTTCTGTAATGTCCTGTCTTGCTCTGTTCTTGTCTTTCTCTGCTTTCATTGTTTTGTTCTGTGTATTTGCTCAGTTCCTCTCGCATGTCTTCATCACCCTGTTGTTTATCACTAGTTTCTACTTTAGTTCTGTTTTCCTCTGATTCGTTTCATTATGGACTTATGGTCTGTTCTATGAATCTCTGCTAGTTTCTTAAATCTGATTCAAAGAAAAGCAGCTCACACTTGCATCCAGCCTCGTTGCCTCCTACGTTACATCCAAGGGATAAAGCCAGGTTGGAAAATGGTCATGTAAAAATGACTTTCAACTCTTTCTGCTGCATAAATTCAAATTAAACAGCACCATCTGCTGGTCAAAAACTGTGTTGTGCTGCTTTTAACCCAATACTATGCTTTCTTCATTGTGACTCAGTAAATGTTTTAGGATTTTCCGTCGAGCACAGAAGATGATACTCTGTGTGAATAAACTGTCTGTCTGTCTCTGTGCAGGTGCTGCAGTGGTGTCGCCAATACAAGTGGGTGCTGTTGGGAATCGGCCTTGTGATCATCCTTCTGATTGTGCTCGGCTGCCTGTTTAGCTGAAGCTGTGAAGCCGCACTGTACCTACCTCTCTCTTTTCTTTCTTTCTTTCTTTCTTTCTTTCTTTCTTTCTTTCTTTCTTTCTTTCTTTCTTTCTTTCTTTCTCTCTCTCTCTCTCTCTCTCTCTCTCTCTCTCTCTCTCTCTCTCTCTCTCTCTTTCTCTCTCTTTCTCTCTCTTTCTCTTTCTCTTTCTCTTTCTCTCTCTCTCTTTCTCTCACTTTCTTTCATTAGTTATTACCTGTGCCAGATAGCAAGACCGCTCCAGCACCAAACATGTTTTGTCGGATTGACTTGGCTATCAGAAATCTGATTATTTTGACAAAATATCACTTTAAACTCTCTGACGTGGATGGATGCGTGGATGGAAGGATGGATGGATGGATGGAAGGATGGATGGGACCCCAGGAGTTTGTATAGCACATGCCCTGTGACGTGTCTGTCCTCTGTCTTTTCAAGACATGCGAAGCCTTGAGCTCCACTCTGTCTGATTCAACATGACAGTTCATGTCAGAGTTCAGAGAGAGAGAGAGAGAGAGAGAGAGCGCGAGAGAGAGAGAGAGAGAGAGCACATGAGTATAGTCCTGTAGAAGAACGACAAAGAACACTAATAATACAAGCCGTCATGTGGGAGTACAGTCGGTTACACTGCATAGGTGCTGCTTTTCTGAATGGACAGTTTAATGAAGGTTTCCTGTTAAAAAGCTCATGCGATGTTTTCTGTAATGGCACTGACGATTTCCTTGTTTTGTGATTTTGTATTAGTGATCATGTAAACCCTGTGGATGAAGTAGGTACAGTGGAAGTTTACATAATCAGGTGCAGAGGCTCCGTCTCAAACCGCATAGAATAACACTAAACGTGGTACGCTAATGAATGCACTGATAATGAATGTACTGCTAATGGGGCCGCGCTGCTTTTGACTCTTTAATGTGGTTGTATTTGGTTAGAGATGCAGCAATAGTCTGTAATAATACAGGTTAGGAGGAATGTAGGCGTGTACTTGTGGAAATATGTAGTCATACCAGTGCAACCGAGGTCTCTTTCGGTTTCTGGCAGCAGTTTGTCAAAATAACGACTCTTTTGCCATTTAAAATGAAAGATTACAGAAAAACAGAGTAAATCTTCACTCTAACTTACTAAGTAATGAGTTAAGTAAATAGTTTTAGAAAGTAAACCATTATTTCATTTTGATATACTGCTGCCAGAAATAGGTAAGGAGAAAAAACAGGTGACTAAGGTACTAAACTCACTGAGAAACACTCATTTTTTGTCTGCAGTGTGATATTTTGCAGATAGGCTTCAAACGTGGGGCCTTATATTTGGTTAAAGGGGAATTCCGACTTTCATGTTCCAAAAAATCAGCATAATCATTAAAGTCGTCCAGAGTGGTTTGGTGCGAAACGTTCCGTGCTAGAGAAACGTTTTGAGTCGGAATTGTTAACAGTGGTGGTGATGGGAACCAGACGTCCGAAGAGTTTAATACCTATAAAAACGACACATAAATTCTTCAGATTTATCACTGTTTTGCCAACATCAGCATCACATATGAAACTTTGGATAGTAAATCAAATGTCTGCATGTCCGCCCCCTGGTTCCTATCACCACCACTGCAAAGAAATCGGAGCCTTTTCACACCAAACCACTCTGAATGTCTCTGTTTACATCTGAATGACTGAATTAAACATTGGTGGAATTCCCCTTTACACATTTTGCCTCAGCTGCAAAACTTTTGTGGTGTTCTTGGCAGTAACTTCACATCTGGAAACTGTCCGTCAGTCTTTTGGGTGTATTTGATGTCTATGGGAGAAAATATGAATTTTGGAAGTTTACATAAAGTAACTTACACTGCAACATAAATTATAGTAATAAGATTAACAGTTAGTTAAGTCTGGAAATGCACCAAATGAACGAATGTTGGGGCAGTATTGATCTGATATTGTTTCTGTATGATTGTGACTAAATGAATTAGCGTTACAGAACACTGAAATGTATTTGTAGGTTTACAAATGCAGTAAATTGAATAAAATGCATTAAAGCGTCATAGCCAAGATTAATCAACTATCCCCTTAATCTTATTGCACACCCGTTATTTTGTGATAACGGCATAAATAAAGCAAAACAAAAATTAAAAAATTAGCTCTTACCATGTGTAGTTTCTCCTATATGATAATAAAATCAGACTGAAACACAAATCAGACTTTTCTTTAGTTTGTCCTGCTGCTCTGATATTTCTCCGGAGAAATTGTGGATGTTTTAAGCCCAAAGCAAGATCAATATTTAAGCAATTAAATGCTCCTCTTGGTAAACACTGCAGGCTATATGGCCAAATATATTATACTGATAAAGATTTTTTTTATTGTTTTAACACCATAAAATTCCAGGCTGATTACATTTACATTTACGGCATTTGGCTGACGCTCTTATCCAGAGCGACTTACAATTTGATCATTTTACACAGGCAGGCCAAGGCGGTGTTAGGAGTCTTGCCCAAGGACTCTTATTGGTATAGTGTATTGGGTGATTACATCCAAAAGGTTATATAGTAACTACATGGACTTCAGTGCAAGCCAGCTGTTATTCCTAGTGTACAGAATGGTGTAATAAAGGTTTGGGCCCAGCAGCATCTAATCATAGTAAGATGCCAATCATTTTAAAAAGTCTATCTGGTGATACTTTGATTTTTCCAATATTGTGAATTCCTTGTCAAGACATCCAAATTTGTTTGCTGTTCTGCATATGATCGGTGCATGGTCTGCACATAATGTTTACAGATTTACACACTTGAAAAGTTGGTTCTTCAAGGGTTCTTTAGTAAAGAAAATGGTTTGATAAAGAACCATGAACACTCAGAGATGATTAAAGGGTTCTTTGCATCATGAAAGTGTACCTCAGATTGATGGAGAATGTGCTGTAGATGGTTCATGGTTTCAGATAGGACCTTTTTCTTTACTTAAAAAGTCCTTGAAGAACCTGAAGAAACACATATGAAGTCATTGGTCTGTCTCACAAAGCAGGATTTGTTGTTTAACCAGCTCATTCCAAGCTTATTTCAGCCTAACCTCTGATTTTCAGTGGCAGGACTTTGGATCTTTTACATTGCTTTTTCAACTTACCATGGTCAGGCTGCATGTCTAACCCGCTCCATGGCCGGCTGCGTTCATGGTTTTGGGTCATAAACAGCTCCTGCACCAATCAGGACTGAGCTTCTAACCAATCAGGCCAGTCAGGGGCAGCCTTCCCATGGAGGCTGACCTCTCCAGTCAGTTTTTTATTGCTGTTTACAGCATCAGTCATGTGGAAAACAAATCATACTACACAGTATATCAAGAATACAAAGCAGTTATTCATCCTATAAGCACTCTGGTTGCTTTTTACAGCTATAAATGCTTTACTTTCTAAATAATTACATTATCTTCTTTGGAAAAATGTTTCATGCATCTGACATAGACATCACACTTTCAATACACACACACACGAGGAGATTAGCTAAAAACTAATGGTTGTGACGGTTGCATAAAAATGATTCACAGCTAGTTAAGACTAGGGTTGCACACTGTTAGAAATGAAGGTCCTGTTCAGGTACATTTCTCGTTCATCAAGGTAAAAGCTGTGTAAATGTTCCCTCAAAGGTTCTACAGAGGTTTAAAGGTCCGATTGTGAAGCTTAAATCAGTTTCTCCAGGTGAAAAGTTGGTATTTGTTCTTTTTCATAACCGAATGTTTTAAAACAGAGCAGTAGAATAAAAGCCTGGAGGCGAGGCGAGGCGGGGTGTGTGGAGTCAGTCCAGCTTAGAACACATCATCTCAGTGGATTATGGTTCAGTTATGTTCCCTGACTAAAGGGACTGAGATGGAGCCTTGAGGGTTCCACCCCAGTGACAAGAGGGGAACCGCCCCAGTGACAGTTTAGTACCTTTATTTCTGAGAGTGTACCAGGGCAAGACTTTTGGGTCGGTGCTGAATATTGTGTGTATGTACATGTTGATGCCACATGTAAGTGTTTATAAAATGTAGAAATTGTGGCTGACCTTGATTAGCATTACAGAGCAATGACACACGTATTTGTATCAAGTTACTAATGCAGTAAAATTAATTAACTGCAGTAGCCCTTCGTTTTCACAACATACTGCAATAAATGGGATTTTGTCCACTAAAATTATCTTAAATATAGTCAATGAATCTAATATTTCTCCTGTTGAGATTGTTGTAAGTTTGAATTAGTATTTAAAGTATTGCTGGACATTTCGTACTTGTTATGTCATTTTATTAATGTAAATTATCTCACCCTGTTGACAAATAATGATGCTCGTTTTAAAAAACGTGTGCAAACCAGCAACATTATCTGCCGATTTAGTGAGATCATTTTATTCAATGACATGACCTAAAACAAGAAATTGTCTAAAAATAATTAAAACTAATCTTAATTTTAGCTTATAACAATCTGAACAGGGAAAATATTAATTTATTGGCTAAATTTAAGATAATTGCACTTGACGAGGTGCCACTGATCGCAGTGTATGAGTTACCTCACTATCTCAAATCAACCCAAACCTGCCAAACCTGAACACACCTCAAACAAATGAACAGCAGCTGCATTTTCCGGCTTTGTGAGGATGAAACTTCAACATGTTTTGTGAGACAGGCCTCATCTTGGGCCTTAAAGGCTGATAAAACACACACACCTCTGATAACACGACTCTGGGTTCCTTTCTCTTTTGCCATGTGACTGTTTTTTTTAATGTTTACCTACAAAAAGACTTGCATGTGTTAATCGATGGGCTTTGTTGCACATACAAGCAATAAATAACCGAAAGAGCACTGGTGATAGTGTGACGTCGTTTTATTAAAACATATAGTTGGACATTTCTTACATCGATATCTTTACAATTATTAATGTCATGGCTAAAATGGAAGCGCAGTATAGTTTCGATATACAACGTTTATGGGTTAGAAAATATATTCCAGTTCATCTTTACTCGCATTACCAGCCGCTATACAAGAGGCGACAGCCTCATTTACAGTTCCCCTGCTCCGTCTGGCGCTGGGCGTTCCTCTGAATACTAAACACTCAGACACTATGCGTGTGTTTGTGTGCGTGTGTACAAGAAAACAACATGACGTGGCTCTGTTTCTGTGTGTATGGTGGCGTCCCACAACGCCTGGGTGCTTACGAGATGCTGATGAAATGAGAAGTGAGCACAGGAGGTCCGAATAGAGGACTTCTAACTGAACCAATGCATACAGATGACCCCCCCCCCAAAAAAAACAAAAAACAAAAACACACAATGAGGCTCGAGTCTATAGGAAAATATGAAAAATCTACTAAATTGTCTTTTCCAAATGTGTGCTCCTCAAAATAGGCCTGTGTTTGTGTTTGCGTCGGGTCGCAGGGCGTGACAGCAGCGTGACTAGTTCATAATTACCGACTTCGTTTGAGCATAATTCAAGTTATCCACAGAATCAAACGATGCAAAAACAAACAAAGCAACAAAAAAAAAAAACATGAGTTAATGCCAAGCAACAACATGAGGCCTACATATTCTTTTATTATTAATAATATACACAGATAAAAATGGACCCCCACCCCCCATTTCACTCTAACTGCCCGACTCATGACAGACAAGAAATGACCACTGCAAAAAACTGTCCTTCAGGGAGAGAAACTGCCTTAAAGAGTGAATATATATCTCATGCTTTTCATTATGAGCTGTTTTTGAAAGCCAGATAGATCTTTTCACCTTGTTAGGTCGTGTGAAAGGGCAATTCCACCAAATTTAAAAAAAAAAAATACTTTGCAAAGATGTAGGTCATTTAAGGTGGTTTGGGGTAAAACGCTCCGCTCTAGAATCAGAACTGTTCACAGTGGTGGTGATGGGAACCAGACGTCCACCGCTAAAAGCTCCCTCGCAGAAAGCTCCTACATGAAATGGTGATGAATTCACTGCCTGACGCCTCAGACATTGTTTTGAGAAGATTTTGGTCTAAAACATATTCTTAAAAGCCAGAGGCGATGCCTGGTGCCTTAAACTAGAGGGCGCCCCAAGCGAGTCCAAAGTGAATAAGTTAAGATGAAGCATTTGGGAAAAAATCATTGTTTCTAAAGGCTTAAATATGTTCATATAAAAGAATACAATCATTTTCTGAACACAAAACATTTTAACACTGTAATATTTTAAGAGCTTTTAATTCATAAATTCATTTATGGTTATGTTCATTTAAAACAGCGCCTAATGTATGTTCATGACGTCAGTGAGAGCGAACAACCAATGAGCTGCTCCACACGCCAACGAATAAGCAGTCAGTAGCTGTAATGCTAATCAGTCAGCACTCAGTAGCAGTAGTGCTAATCAGTCAGCACTCAGTAGCAGTAGTGCTAATCAGTCAGCACTCAGTAGCTGTAGTGCTTATCAGTCAGCACTCAGTAGCAGTAATGCTAATCAGTCAGCACTCAGTAGCAGTAATGCTAATCAGTCAGCAGTCAGTAGCAGTAATGCTAATCAGTCAGCACTCAGTAGCAGTAATGCTAATCAGTCAGCACTCAGTAGCTGTAGTGCTAATCAGTCAGCACTCAGTAGCTGTAGTGCTAATCAGTCAGCACTCAGTAGCAGTAATGCCAATCAATCAGCACTGAGTAGCAGTAATGCTAACCAATCAGTACTCAGTAGCAGTAATGCTAATCAGTCAGCACTCAGTAGCAGTAATGCTAATCAGTCAGCACTCAGTAGCAGTAATGCTAATCAGTCAGCACTCAGTAGCAGTAATGCCAATCAGCACTGAGTAGCAGTAATGCTAATCAGTCAGCACTCAGTAGTAGTAATGCTAATCAGTCAGCACTCAGTAGCAGTAATACTAATCAGTCAGCACTGAGTAGCAGTAATGCTAATCAGTCAGCAGTCAGTAGCAGTAATGCTAATCAGTCAGCACTCAGTAGCTGTAGTGCTAATCAGTCAGCACTCAGTAGCTGTAGTGCTAATCATTCAGCACTCAGTAGCAGTAATACTAATCAGTTAGCACTCAGTAGCTGTAGTGCTAATCAGTCAGCACTCAGTAGCAGTAATGCCAATCAATCAGCACTGAGTAGCAGTAATGCTAATCAGTCAGCACTCAGTAGTAGTAATGCTAATCAGTCAGCACTCAGTAGTAGTAATGCTAATCAGTCAGCACTGAGTAGCAGTAATGCTAATCAGTCAGCACTCAGTAGTAGTAATGCTAATCATTCAGCACTCAGTAGCAGTAATGCTAATCAGTTAGCACTCAGTAGCTGTAGTGCTAATCAGTCAGCACTCAGTAGCTGTAGTGCTAATCAGTCAGCACTCAGTAATAGTAATGCTAATCAGTCAGCACTCAGTAGCAGTAAAGATAATCAGTCAGCACTCAGTAATAGTAATGCTAATCAGTCAGCACTGAGTAGTAATAATGCTAATCAGTCAGCACTCAGTAATAGTAATGCTAATCAGTCAGCACTCAGTAGCAGTAATACTAATCAGTCTGCACTGAGTAGCAGTAATGCTAATCAGTGCACTCAGTAGTAGTAATGCTAATCAGTCAGCACTCAGTAGCAGTAATGCTAATCAGTTAGCACTCAGTAACTGTAATGCTAATCAGTCAGCACTCAGTAGCAGTAGTGCTAATCAGTCAGCACTCAGTAGCAGTAATGCTAATCAGTCAGCACCCAGTAGCTGTAGTGCTAATCAGTCAGCAGTCAGTAGCAGCAATGCTAATCAGTCAGCACTCAGTAGCTGTAGTGCTAATCAGTCAGCACTCAGTAGCAGTAATGCCAATCAGCACTGAGTAGCAGTAATGCTAATCAGTCAGCACTCAGTAGTAGTAATGCTAATCAGTCAGCACTCAGTAGCAGTAATACTAATCAGTCAGCACTGAGTAGCAGTAATGCTAATCAGTCAGCAGTCAGTAGCTGTAGTGCTAATCAGTCAGCACTCAGTAGCTGTAGTGCTAATCATTCAGCACTCAGTAGCAGTAATACTAATCAGTTAGCACTCAGTAGCTGTAGTGCTAATCAGTCAGCACTCAGTAGCAGTAATGCCAATCAATCAGTACTGAGTAGCAGTAATGCTAATCAGTCAGCACTCAGTAGTAGTAATGCTAATCAGTCAGCACTCAGTAGTAGTAATGCTAATCAGTCAGCACTGAGTAGCAGTAATGCTAATCAGTCAGCACTCAGTAGTAGTAATGCTAATCATTCAGCACTCAGTAGCAGTAATGCTAATCAGTTAGCACTCAGTAGCTGTAGTGCTAATCAGTCAGCACTCAGTAGCTGTAGTGCTAATCAGTCAGCACTCAGTAATAGTAATGCTAATCAGTCAGCACTCAGTAGCAGTAAAGCTAATCAGTCAGCACTCAGTAATAGTAATGCTAATCAGTCAGCACTGAGTAGTAATAATGCTAATCAGTCAGCACTCAGTAATAGTAATGCTAATCAGTCAGCACTCAGTAGCAGTAATACTAATCAGTCTGCACTGAGTAGCAGTAATGCTAATCAGTGCACTCAGTAGTAGTAATGCTAATCAGTCAGCACTCAGTAGCAGTAATGCTAATCAGTTAGCACTCAGTAACTGTAATGCTAATCAGTCAGCACTCAGTAGCAGTAGTGCTAATCAGTCAGCACTCAGTAGCAGTAATGCTAATCAGTCAGCACCCAGTAGCTGTAGTGCTAATCAGTCAGCAGTCAGTAGCAGTAATGCTAATCAGTCAGCACTCAGTAGCTGTAGTGCTAATCAGTCAGCAGTCAGTAGCAGTAATGCTAATCAGTCAGCACTCAGTAGCAGTAATGCTAATCAGTCAGCACTCAGTAGCTGTAGTGCTAATCAGTCAGCACTCAGTAGCTGTAGTGCTAATCAGTCAGCAGTCAGTAGCAGTAATGCTAATCAGTCAGCACTCAGTAGCAATAATGCTAATCAGTCAGCACTCAGTAGCTGTAGTGCTAATCAGTCAGCACTCAGTAGCTGTAGTGCTAATCAGTCAGCACTCAGTAGCAGTAATGCCAATCAATCAGCACTGAGTAGCAGTAATGCTAACCAATCAGTACTCAGTAGCAGTAATGCTAATCAGTCAGCACTCAGTAGCAGTAATGCTAATCATTCAGCACTCAGTAGCAGTAATGCTAATCAGTCAGCACTCAGTAGCAGTAATGCCAATCAGCACTGAGTAGCAGTAATGCTAATCATTCAGCACTCAGTAGTAGTAATGCTAATCAGTCAGCACTCAGTAGCAGTAATACTAATCAGTCAGCACTGAGTAGCAGTAATGCTAATCAGTCAGCAGTCAGTAGTAGTAATGCTAATCACTCAGCACTGAGTAGCAGTAATGCTAATCAGTCAGCACTCAGTAGTAGTAATGCTAATCATTCAGCACTCAGTAGCAGTAATGCTAATCAGTTAGCACTCAGTAGCTGTAGTGCTAATCAGTCAGCACTCAGTAGCTGTAGTGCTAATCATTCAGCACTCAGTAGCAGTAATGCTAATCAGTCAGCCCTCAGTAATAGTAATGCTAATCAGTCAGCACTCAGTAGCAGTAATGCTAATCAGTTAGCACTCAGTAGCAGTAGTGCTAATCAGTCAGCACTCAGTAGCAGTAGTGCTAATCAGTCAGCACCCAGTAGCTGTAGTGCTAATCAGTCAGCACTCAGTAGCAGTAGTGCTAATCAGTCAGCACTCAGTAGCAGTAATGCTAATCAGTCAGCACTCAGTAGCAGTAGTGCTAATCAGTCAGCACTCAGTAGCAGTAATGCTAATCAGTCAGCACTCAGTAGCAGTAATGCTAATCAGTCAGCACCCAGTAGCTGTAGTGCTAATCAGTCAGCACTCAGTAGCAGTAATGCTAATCAGTCAGCACCCAGTAGCTGTAGTGCTAATCAGTCAGCAGTCAGTAGCAGTAATGCTAATCAGTCAGCACTCAGTAGCAGTAATGCTAATCAGTCAGCACTCAGTAGCAGTAGTGCTAATCAGTCAGCACTCAGTAGCAGTAGTGCTAATCAGTCAGCACTCAGTAGCAGTAATGCTAATCAGTCAGCACTCAGTAGCTGTAGTGCTAATCAGTCAGCACTCAGTAGCAGTAGTGCTAATCAGTCAGCAGTCAGTAGCAGTAGTGCTAATCAGTCAGCACTCAGTAGCTGTAGTGCTAATCAGTCAGCACTCAGTAGCAGTAATGCTAATCAGTCAGCACTCAGTAGCAGTAGTGCTAATCAGTCAGCACTCAGTAGCAGTAGTGCTAATTAGTCAGCACTCAGTAGCAGTAGTGCTAATCAGTCAGCAGTCAGTAGCAGTAATGCTAATCAGTTAGCACTCAGTAGTAGTAATGCTAATCAGTCAGCACTCAGTAGCAGTAGTGCTAATCAGTCAGCAGTCAGTAGCAGTAGTGCTAATCAGTCAGCACTCAGTAGCAGTAGTGCTAATCAGTCAGCACTCAGTAGCAGTAGTGCTAATCAGTCAGCAGTCAGTAGCAGTAGTGCTAATCAGTCAGCACTCAGTAGCAGTAGTGCTAATTAGTCAGCACTCAGTAGCAGTAGTGCTAATCAGTCAGCACTCAGTAGTAGTAATGCTAATCAGTCAGCACTCAGTAGCAGTAGTGCTAATTAGTCAGCACTCAGTAGCAGTAGTGCTAATCAGTCAGCACTCAGTAGTAGTAATGCTAATCAGTCAGCACTCAGTAGTAGTAATGCTAATCAGTCAGCACTCAGTAGCAGTAAAACCCGACTGCTGTAGAAAAAGAACATCCAGGTGATTTTCTTTGCTGTTTTAGTGAAATATATTCTTCTACTTTCTAACATTAAAGGAAAGTTCTGTGTCTGTGATTAGAAGCTATTTAACCTGTAGGTTTTTAGCCGTTTAGCTCCATTCACTGAGGACTCGAAATGATTCGAACACCTCTGGTCAAATGGCATGTTTTGTTGATTTAAGTGAAAATACGTTAACACATCCTCTACAGGGAAAACTGAAGTGATACTCAAATGTGTCAGTGCACATTTTTAACCTATTGATCAAAGAAAACAATATCTAAAATATGCCACAGGCCATTTTACATTAAATTTCTTATTAGTATGTTAAACTGAGTAAATTTAACCCCCTGGAATTACTACTTCACTCTAAAGTGGCCACTTTACTCCTTGTCTACTACTAAAAGCACTTAGAACAAAAGTAAACAGACACAGTAAACATCTAGAAATAAATCCAATAATAGTTTAACAAGAGTTCTGTGAGGTCTCGTTATTTAGATGTATTGACTAGATTAAGGATGATTTCACTCGCTGAAGCACCTTTTTGCAGTGAAGGACAAAGTGAAGGTTTCCCCTCTGTTTCCCCTCCTTTTCCTCCCTCATTCTTCCGGAAGTCCAGGTAGATGGACCGCTTTCATTTCACATCAGAAAGGCAGGTTTTTTTTTAAACAATGACAAACGATAAAGAAATGAAGAACAAAAAAAAATATATATATATATTAAAAAAAAAAGAAATAATAATAATAATAATAATAATAGTAATAATAGTTAGATTCTATGGAGGTCAGGCTCCTTCTCTTCCCTTTCCTCGCCTCCGCTTCTCCCGCCTCGATCTATTCAGAAGTCCATGGAGATGGACCGCTGGCCCTGGTCGGCCACGGCGGCGCTGTTACTACGTGCGACGCTGCCGTGGTTACGGATGCTGATGCTGCCGCAGCCGCTGCCGATGCTCCCTGTGGCCCCGCCCCTCACGTAAATCTCGCAGGGGATTTCCTCCATCACTCGGTCTTCGATGACCTGCTCGGCGCACTCGTGAGTCTGTTTGTAGCCGTAGCAGCTTTTCTTGTAGCTGCCGGTGCCGCTGCCGCTGCTGCTGCTGTTGAAGGTCTTCATGGGCGGAGGAGGTTTGGAGAAGTCGTTGTGGTAGGACAGCTCCATGGAGCTCAGCGTGGAGCGGCTCTGCTTGGCACTGGGTGGCACCTGAGCACCGCAGTGATGCTCGTGGACGCACCGGGACACGGTGGAGGAACGCCGCAGCTTATGGAAGCTCTCCAGCTCCTCGGAAAGCTCGGCCAGATCTGAGGACAGCTCCTTGTCCCGCAGCGAGAAGAGCTCATAGTGTGGAGGGTCGAAGACCTCCTGGAAGCCGGCCTTGTTGAAAACAGCCGGACGCCGCGCCACCACCTTCTTACGGGGCTGCTTCATCTGCACCAGGATGGAGATGATGAGCAGCACCAGAACCACGCCGGAGGAGATGCCGATGACAGTGCCGTGGGTTTTGGTGATCTGGTGGAAAAGGCCTTTAGACTTCTTCTCTGTTGGATGAACATACAGTCATTCAGATTAAGAATTTAATGCTATTTCATATGCAGTGAAAACTTAATCCTATAATACAGTTCAGACTATACACCAAAATTGGTCCGTTGTATGAACAATAAGCACAGTTTTGCTAGAAAAGCCCTGTTGTCTGATTATGAACCAGTAAAAGGAAAGTATTTTTGAATGTAATTAAAAATACATGCAGCATTTTATGACAACAAGATGTTATTAAATGATCAACAAAATATTGTCATTATCTACTTAGAGTTTTATCAAAATATTCTCCATTCTCTACATTTGTCAACACTTTTGAAATACAGGGCATTCTGGATATTAATTTCATTACAATTTAATCTCATATCAATTCTTCTTTTTTATACCTTCTTACTAATTATTTGAAACCTGTAAAGTTGCACAGACTAGCAATACATTACCATAATCAGTGCAAGCATAAGATATGTAAGCACCTTATATGTATATCTGAATTATACATATATTAAAAAAGAACACTAAAGGCAGCAGAGTTTGATTACTCATTTAATCAAATAATAGTCAATAATTGAATCAATAATAGAAGCATTCACTCTGTTTGTAACTAGATTTTGGCCGACTGAAGGTCGTCCTACAGTGAGAGGCTGTGGATTTTATAAGCTTCCACTATAACTGTGCCACACTTCACCTAAACTCTCCTCATAAGAAAATTATGTAATGGTTGAAAGTGGCTGCAGGCAAAGTTCATTCTGCAAATGTCAGTTCAGTTTCTTAGTCTGAGAACATCAGCCAGGCCTAAAAACACACACATACTCACCCTTGCAGTGGTTTTCATCCCAAGGGTACACGCAGTTCTGCACGCCATTGCACACCAGCGAATTGTTGATGCACATGTTGCTGTGGCAGAAGAAGGTGTTGCCAGAGCAAGGAGCTGAAAAACAGAGGTTTTAGAGCCATGTTAGATGTTCTGGAGGTGTGTTAGATGTTTTTGGGACGTGTTAGTTGTTTTCAGGACGTGTTAGATGTTATAGAGACATGCTAAATGTTTTAGAGATATGTTAGATGTTCTGGAGATGTGTTAGATGTTATAGAGACGTGTTAGTTGTTTTCAGGACGTGTTAGATGTTATAGAGACATGTTAAAGGTTTTAGAGATATGTTAGATGTTCTAGAGATGTGTTAGATGTTTTCGAGACGTGTTAGGTGTTTTAGACCTAGACCACTAGACTAGACCACTGCTCTACACTGTAAGAGCTACCACTAAACAGTGTATCTAATGCTGGTCAGACATTAGAAGGAGCTCCCGGATGAGTCCAAAATGAGTCCAAGGGGATCCTCTGGAGCTTTTGTGCAAAATTATAGTGTGTAAATATTTAATCCTTTTATATAGACAATTACACAAATTTTCCCAACACAGAACTGCATATAATATTTAAACACTGCTGTTATATTTTTGAGAGCTTTAAAATTGCAGTTATAGGACTTTATAACAGTGACTTATGAACATTCATGACATCAGTGAATGTGAACAGCTTCACTAAGCAAGTTCACCCACCAATCAGCACTCAATAGCAGTAACGCCAACCAATCAGCTCTCAGTAGCAGTGATGTTAGTGTCCTGTTGCCCAAGATAAATGTAAGCTTTCTTTCATTTTCAGCTAATTACATCCTTCTACTTTCCACAGTTCATCTTTCTGCAGCCCCCTAGTGGCCGTTCTGCCCTCAGAGTGGACGTTGACTGTTATTTAATACAGTGAAATAAAACATTATTCCTATCTGTAATCAGAGAAACTAAGGTTCTGTTATCTCTCTGAAATGCTGGGACTCTGTGTTGAGCTGCTAGTGAGCAATGAAAGGTGAAGGGGGATTGGTGAAAACCCATTGCTGTGAAAAACTATTCAAACCTCTCCACAAAGACAGGTGTGCCAAGAAAAAACAGACAACAGCAGCTTTCTTTACATTAAACAACCCGGCACGACTGACACAACAAAAAGAGTTTCAACTCAATAATAACACTTTTGCTCGCCAATGACGACGAAAATCCATCTCACTTCTGGTTTTGTAAATCATTGTGTTTCCATCATATATATTTATATATATTGTCGCTTGTATCAACAGAAATGATCCAAAAGTACTTGGAAAAAAAACTGTAGTTGCATTAAATTCTATTACAAGTTAATAAAGTTTTTCTTTCTCCTGTAAAGCTCCCATTTTGGAGATATGAGCGACAAACAGCGACGATATATTAAAGTAACACTACCGAGGAAAAAAGCACAGCTGGACTGAGGGACCACCTCTTTTATGGCTGCTATAAACAAGGGTTAATTAAGTATCGCATTAACGGCTGTTAAATGTTACGTTTTTTGTTGTTTGTGCTGCTTTTCTCTGAATGGAACTGTAATTTTTCTAGTTTTCTGTTCTTTTTTCCCTGTTTTATGTTGATATTCATTGGTAGGCATGTTAGTGGTGGTTTGTACAGTTACAGCAAATTGTCCTGTAAAATGTCCCGTTTACGACACATTTGCAAAGAGGTCTGGGTGCCTCAGAAAGCCAACTCTACTTTTTTTACAACAGGATCCAATTGTATGAGGTCTTTTATGACGGCACCAAGGGTCCAGAAGGGCATCTATGCCGAGGTATAAGAGCTGTGTGTCTGAACTGTTCAGACTGGGTGAAGATTAGCAGAGGTGGACAGAGCGCTCTTCAAATATTCTGCGAACCCTGGTCTCCCGACTCTCTGTCTGTGGTCAGATCAAAGACTGACATCAGAGGCGTCCTCTAGCGTTTTGCGGTCTTGTTCTGGTATAATGAGAGAAATAAGAAGGCTCCCTTGGACTGAATCTGGAATTTTCCGTCAGTGATCCCTTCACAGATGTGGAGCATCCAGTTTGCCGTGGTCCGTGTACCGTCACAATATAAACGCAGCGTATTTGATGAGGACTGTCCAAACACACCATTAGCCATGCAGGACGAGAGCTCCTGGCCCAGGTTAGTTAGCACAGCTCGTGTTCAGCATTCTGCAGGGTTCTGATTGGGGTTCAGGTGAGAGAGAGGGAGATAACGCATGCTCTTCACGTATAGAGGTAGACCACTCCACCAGTGTGGGTGTAAGTGTTTCTGACAGCAGGATGAAGAGGGTCGTAATGCTCCCCCGTCTCCCTGCAGGATCCGCCGCTCTCTCGCTCGCTGCTCACTTCCAAACTCATTAGCCGCCACTCGCCTTCAAACGAGCACTTCTCCCCATCTCCCACCCAGCCTCCATCATGCTCAGGCCGAGGGGGGGCTCGCTTTCTCCAGGTTCGCTCTCCTCTTTCTGTCTGCTTAGCGGAAGCCCATTCAGTCTGACAGCCGGAGCGGGACACTGGTTCACCGCCTCATAAAGATTAATGTGTCTCTTTCAGCCTTTAGATTACACTTTGTTCCTCCGGCTCACAGTAACACATGCAGCTCCTGCTGCCAAAACCACTAAACACAACTCACAACCAGCCTCAGATCCGCTTCACGCCGCCTGACTTTCTGTCCAGAGAAAAACACCGTAGAGGACATTAAGCTCAGCAGAAAATCTGCATTCTAGTAATGGGAGAGAGAGAGAGAGAGAGAGAGAGAGAGAGAGAGAGAGAGAGGGAGGGAGAGAGAGAGAGAAGAAAGATGGAGAGAGAGAGAGAAGAGAGAGAAGAGAGAGAGAGAGAGAGAGAGAAGAGAGAGAGGGACAGAGAGAAGAAAGACAGAGTGAGAGAGAGAAAGAAGAAAGAGAGAGGAGAGAGTGCGGAGAGAGTGGAGAGAGTGAGGAGAGAGAAGAAAGAGGAGAGAGTGAGGAGAGACAGTGACGAGAGAGTGAAAGGAGAGTGAGGAGAGAGTGAAAGAGAGACTGAGGACAGAAAGTGAGAGGAAAGAGTGAAGAGAGAGTGAGGTGAGAGAAGAGAGAATGAGGAGAGAGAGAGAACAGAGGAGAGAGTGAAGAGAGAGTGAGTTGAGAGAAGAAAGAGTGAGGAGAGAGAGAGAGAGTGAAGAGAGTGAGTAGAGAGAGTGAGAGGAGAGAGAACAGAAAGAGGAGAGTGAGGAGAGAGAGTGAGTAGAGTGAGTGAGAGGAGAGAGTGAGAAGAGAGCGAGTGAGAGGAGAGAGTTAGGAGAGAGTGAGAGGAGAGAGTGAGAAGAGAGAGAATTAGAGGAGAGAGTGAGAAGAGAGAGAATTAGAGGAGAGAGTGAGGAGAGAAAGTGAGGACAGAGAGGAGAGAGAGTGAAGAGAGTGAGGAGTGAGAGGAGAGAGAGTGAGGAGAGAGAATTAGAGGAGAGAGTTGAGAGAGTGAGGAGAGAGTGAAGAGAGAGGAGAGAAAGTCAGAGGAGAGAGTGAAGAGAGTGAGGAGAGAGAGTGAGAGGAGAGAGAATTAGAGGAGAGAGTTAGGAGAGAAAGTGAAGAGAGTGAGGAGAGAGTGAAGACAGAGAGGAGAGAGAGTGAAGTGAGTGAGGAGAGAGAATTAGAGGAGAGAGTTGAGAGAGTGAGGAGAGAGAAGAAAGAGTCAGATGATAGAGTGAATAGAGAGTGTGAGGAGAGAGTGAGGAGAGAGAATTAGAGGAGAGAGTGAGGAGAGAGTGAAGAGAGTGAGGAGAGAGAGTGAGGAGAGATTGAAGAGAGAGTGAGGAGAGAGAGTGAGGAGAGAGTGAGAGGAGAAAGTGAGGAGAGAGTGAAGAGAGAGCAAGGAGAGAGTGAAGAGAGAGAGAGTGAAGAGAGAGTGAGGAGAGAGAGTGAAGAGAGTATGAGGAGAGAGAGTGAAGAGAGAGTGAGGAGAGAGAGTGAGACAGTCTGTGTGAGCCTGAGAGCAGCTCTGTGTAAGAGGCAGCTCGTGCTCTGCTTGATTGATGAAGGATATAAATCCGGCTCTGCCTGCCGACCTGTTTGGGAGTGCAGTGCGTTTGTTTTCCCGTTTCCGTGATGAAAGCGGCTCCGGGCCAGCGGAGCGCCGTGCTTTCGGATGCATTAGCGTTCAGAGCTGCCAACCGATTCAGCAACTCATTTCTCTGATTATCCAGGCATTTAACAAAAATATTACAGGCCAGTGTTCGCTCCACAGTAATTATCCACAGCCCACGTACAACCTTTACAGAATCCACGGCCCTGAGACGCTAGAAAGTGGAAGGCAAATCGCACACTGTTCCCCTCTGAATGAGGGAAAACCTCATTTAGCTTTTTTCATTCATCAATGCCAGATAAATAATTCCCCTTTTCCATTAGGCGTGACCCATTAGCATGGAAAATGCACCAGGCTTATTTGAATTACATGGCAAAAAGCTGAGGGCGAGTAATGGGCCCTTCGATATCGCTGCTTTTGGACGGCACTAGCTTTAATTAACTTTACACATTTCCAAATGGACGCTGAATGCCGGCATTGTTCTGATCTGCTCGTACAGCATATTGGATTAACAACAATTTACCCAAATTGATGACTTTACTCTTACGTTTTGAACTGGGATCAAACCAACAGATTGTGCAGCGAGCTTAAAAGCAAATGGAAAAGTCCTGCATATTAACATAAAACCCGTCTAATGCTGAGGCAATAATGTAGCCATTTCTGTAGTTTAATCAATAACACTTGAGTTTCGGGCGCTTTATAGCGCATTTGGACTAGCCTAATTCTAAAGCCCCATCATGTGTTTCAAACCCCATCATACGTCTCCTGTATTAACAGCTCAAAAAGTCTGGCTTAATATTCAGGTCTCAATGTTGTACTGATGAAGATACACTATACACGGACAAAAGTACCGGGACACCTACACATCACACCTACAGGAGCTTTTATGAGTCCCATTCTAAATCCATGGGCATTAATATGGAGCTGTTCCCCCTCTGCAGCTACAACAGCTTCCACTCTTCTGTGAGGGCCAGTCAAGCTCTTCCACACCAAACTCAGCCAGCCAGGCCTTTATAGAGCAGCTCTGGTCACTCAGTCATGCTGGAACAGCAAAGGTTCTTCCCCAAACTCTTCCCACAGAGTTGGAAGTGTACAATTGTCCAAAATGTCTTGGTGCTGAGTCATTAAGATTTCCCTCCACTGGAACTAAGGGTTCTAGACCAAATCCTGAAAAACAAGCCGTATCATCATCCCTCCTCCAAACTTTACAGCTGGCACAGTGCAGTCAGGCAGGTAACATTCTCCTGGTGTTCACCAAACCCAGACTCATCCATCAGACTGACAGACAGAGAAGCTGATTGATCACTACACAGAACGTTTCCACTGCTCCAGAGTCCAGTGACGGCTCTCTGTCTATCGGGACTGCAAGGCTATGTGCTTAATTTTATACACCTGTAAGCAATGGGTGTGGCTAAAACACCTGAACTCAATAATTATGAGGAGTGTCCCAATACTTTTGTCTATATAGTGTATAATGATAATAGTAGATATTTCACCCACATCCACAGATGATGTGTCCTTCATAAAGTGTTGACTGAGATCTCTTTGAATTTTCTTTCAATCATCAGATTCATCCACTCAGGGAAGGGGACCGAAGCACAACCCACACTACAAAATGCTCTTTGGCATGCAGTTACACATTTCCACCAGAGAGGTCTCCAAATCCCAAGTCTTACATAATGTAAGTTCCAGAACACTTCTAGTTGTGTATTATATATCATAATATTTCATGTATCATTAACTGACATGAAGACATTCAGCCAATCTTTTGTCAAAATGGTTGAAATGCAGTCTAATAAGTTAGATGCTAATTAGAAGCTCTTAAGATCTTAAGGCAGAATGTAGCGCCTTCTTAGCACATGCTAAGTCCATTTCCACACACATCTGGATTTTTATCTGTGCTTTGGCCTCCTATCCACACCAAGATGGCACTTTTTCGTCACTGGAAATTTTTAAAATGCTTTCCTCTTTGTAAATTTGTGAAAACCCTTGTTGTCGGAGTACTTGTCCGTAACACAGTCTTTGGAAACCTAGAACTATTCTTCACTTTAGAATAAGATTGGTGATTTCTATTGAAGAAAGAATAATAACTTGATGAAAATAAATGGACCCAGTGCTTTGATGGTTGTGTACATGATCATGATGTCTAATACACAAACAAAAGTGCTTTAGAAAATACTTCATTCATCTTAGTTTTTGCTTAATAACGCAGTATTAATAATCCAGTTAATTACCAGCTACTGGCTTGATAAGAGCATCACAAGATCATTAGCATCTTTTTTTCACTCTACAACTGTATAAAATAAAATAATAATACACTAATCTATCTTAAAATGTTGGAAGGATTGTTTCACCTTTAAGCCTTTTGGAGATCAGTCCACCTTCTACTCATTTAACAATTCACAGTAACAGAAATTTTCAAGGGTGCCCAAACTTTTGCATGCCACCATATACACACAAAACAAACCAAAAAAATTATAGATGTACAATTTTGCATTTTGAATTTTTGATAATAAGCATTTTTAGAACAATATGAATTAAGTTCTGAATGTGTGGACATTCGCTCAGAAACCGTCACAGTGCATCCAACAATAAAGGCAGCATGGAGCTTCTCTCACAGAAAGCACAGAAACATGGACATTTTAATCAGAGTATTCTGATTTATCTGCATATACTGCAAAAAATGATATCTTGTCAAGTGAAATTACCTTAAATCTAGTCAATATATCTGATATTTTCCTTTTTGATTGGGTTGTACACTTATTATAAGACTATCTGGCTTATTTCTAGACATAGTTTACTTATTTTAGGTAATTTTATCAAGTAAATTTTATCAAGTAAATTGATCGCACTATACTAGCAGATGTTTTGTTGGTTTCAAGACAAATTTTACCTAATAAAATCACTTAAAACAAGTAAATAATGTCTAGAAATAAGGAAAATAGTCTTAAATTAAGCTTAGAACAATCACAACAGGAGATATATTAGATTTATTCACTATATTTAAGATCATTTTACTTGACAAGAGATGTAAACAGAGTGGTTCAGAGTGGTTTGGTCTGTTCTAGAGGAACTTACTGACTCAGAATTGTTCTCAGTGGTGGTGATAGGAACCAGACGTCCACCTCTAAAAGCTCCCTCACAGAAAGTTACTACATGAAATGGTTATGATCTCACAGCCTGATGTCTGAGACGCTGTTTTACGATAGTTTTAGGGATGTTTTGGCCTTAAACATTTCCTCAAAAACTTGTTTTGTACAGATTTATCACTGTTTTACCATAATTAATATGCCATATAAACACTCAGAAGACTCGTGTAGGTTCACTGGTGGTTTTGGATGGTAAATAAAATGTCTATATTTGTGTTGTAGCCATGGCGACGCCTGGTTCCTATCACCACCACTCTAAAGACATCAGTTAGAGTACGCTTTGGTTAAACATTAAACACGAGCTTTGAGTGTTATCAGCGTTATGGTGTATACAGCCCAAGCTGGGAACTGCATTAGACAAGAGCTGAGCGGTTATAAAACCCTGTTTATTTCTTTGCCTGTAGTGTCCAAACCTGAACTAAAATTGCAGTGCAGCACTGGAGGCAGCAGCGTATCTTTATTTAATGCCTTTATATTTGCAGTCAGGGCTGGCAGTAGCCGAGCACTCCACCTGCCTAGAGCGCATTAAGGGATGAAATATGAATGAGGTTTCGAACTGGCCTGCTGGCTCCGCCGCTTTTTCAGACTGACTGAGTGCTGGCCGGGTCAAAGGTCAGTTTTGGATTAGCCAAAACTGTCAAGCCTTCTCCACGCAGTGTCTCTAGCCTGTAGCTAATGCTATATGCAGTAGGGCTATAATGACACATATGTTTTCACATATATGATATGATTTTCGACTCTGAGGTCAAGATTCAATTCGATTTTCAATATTTTATGTGTTAAAACATCTTAATTCTAAAGAGTTCCAATTATATACACTATATTGCCAAAAGTATTCGGTCGTCTGGCTTCACACGCATATGAACTTGAGTGACGTCTCATTCTTAATCCATAGGGTGTAATATGATGTCGGCCCACCCTTTGCAGCTATAACAGCTTCAACTCTTCTGGGAAGGATTTCCACAAGGGTTAGGAGTGTGTATGGGAATTTTTGCACATTTGTGAGGTCAGACACTGATGTTGGACGAGAAGGCCTGGCTCACAGTCTCCGCTCTAATTCATCCCAAAGGGGTTCTATGGGGTTGAGGTCAGGACTCTGTGCAGGCCAGTCAAGTTCTTCCACACCAAACTGGCTCATCCGTGTCTTTATGGACCTGCTTTGTGCACTGGTGCGCAGTCATGTTGGAGCAGGAAGGGGCCGTCCCCAAACTGTTCCCACAAAGTTGGGAGCATGAAATTGTCCAAAATCTCTTGGTGCTGAAGCTTTAAGAGTTCCTTTCACTGGAACAAAGGGGCCGAGCCCAACTCCTGAAAAACAGCCCCACACCATGATCCCCCCTCCACCAAACTTTACACTCGGCACAATGCAGTCAGACAAGTACCGTCTCCTGGCAACCAGCAAACCCAGACCGAGCTCTTCACTGAGCTCCTGAGAGCGACCCATTCTTTCACTAATGTCTGTAGAAGCAGTCTGCAGGCCTAGATGCTTGGTTTTATACACCTGCGGCTATGGAAGTGATTGGAACACCTGAATTCAGTGATTTGGATGGGTGAGTGAAAACTTTTGGCAATATAGTGTAAGTTCTCCAGTATGTTTTTGTTTTCAATGCCTGCTGTGCTGCCCTTTAACAAAATAAACCCATATCAATATACATATTTAAACTCTAGTCTTATAGAATTGATCTTTTCTTTGCTCAGAAAAAGGCCTAGTCTTTTGAGTGTGTCCATAGCATAAGCCCCACCCACTTTACTCTAAAAAGATCTAAATTTGATCTCTGACTTAACCCGGACCTCCACTAATTTTCCAAAGTTTCAGCATAATCAACTGGTTAAGTTGTAAACAAAGTCACTTCGCATGGTTTGGTGTGAAACGCTCCGTTCTAGTCAGAGTCAGAATTGTTTATAATGGTGGGGATAGGAACCAGATGTCAGAAAAATGTAATGCCTCTGAAAGCTGATTAATTATATTAAGTGACCCTTATTAGTCACACAATGAGAAAACTTAACCTCCGCATTTAATCCATCTGTGCAGTGAAACACCACATACACACTAGTGAGCACACACACACTAGGGGGCACTGAGCACACTTGCCCAGAGCGGTGGGCAGCCCTATCTCCAGCAGTTGGGGGTTAGGTGTCTTGCTCAAGGGCACCTCAGTAACATACTGTCGGCTCTGGGGATCAAACTGGCGACCTTCCGGTCATAGGACTGGTTCCCTAACCTCCAGCCTGCGACTGCCCCAAAGCTAAAGAGCGGCGGAGCTACCTCACCTAAAGCCAGTACAAACAAGGATTATGCATAAGTAGCTTTAAGTCAGAGACACTGATTTATGATCCTTTCAAGAAGGCCTAAAACAAAAAAGGCATTCATGAAGACGGGGTCCGATCAGAGCGTGGTAATGAAAAATAATAAAAAAAGAAAACATTATTTCAGATTTTTAACTATTTTCCATCATCAACATTCGATATAATATGGATCTAAGCTCAAAAGACTTGTGTAGGTTCACTGGTGGTTTTGGATAGTATATAAAATGCCTATATCTGTGTTGTAGTCAAGGCAACCCCTGGTTCCCATCACCACCACTGTAAAGACATCTGAACCATTTCACACCAAACCCACTCTGAATCTCTCTGATTACATCTCATATACTAAAGTATGAAGAAATTGTGAAAAAAAAAAAATTGGATTTTCTATTTATTTTGCAGGATTGGTATTTCTAACAGTAAAATGCAGCGATAATTGAAAAAAAGTATTAATAAAACATGTTAAAAACATAGAATGTCAAGTGGGCTCATTTAAACTGTGCAGCAAAAGCTGATTTACTGTACTGCACTGCACACAAATCAGTAATGCACTGAATTACTCTGATTCAAAAGCACAACATAAACGCATAACATTAGTTCAATATATAATACATTTCGTTCGTCGATATGAATCTAATCAATCCAATGCATTGCCTTCTGGTCTTTTTCAATATCGCTGCTTTTGGACAAGATTGGCTTTAATTCACTTCATTCTTTTCTAAATAGGTGATGACTGCCCAAGTTATAAGCTTCAGATATCAGCCTGCAGTGACAATCTAAAAAGCCTTTAGCAGTGCAGCTCACCATGCAGCAGCACCAACGCACAACACATCTTTAAGTGCATCTATATATCATAAAGATGAATGACAGAACAAAGGCCTAAACATACACACTGGAAAACACACTGAATAAATAAACAGTACATATTTTATGTGCATCTCAACACAAACACATATAGCTGAGAACTGAATCTCAGTGCATGGCGATGGTGAACGTGCCGCCAGGTCAAGCTGTTAGATGATTCAGATTGAATATCACATGAAAGTCAAATAAATAATGTGCACAATGAATCTCTTACGGATCCTGACAGATCAGAGGTGCAACGTAACGGTTAATAATGGCGAGATAACATAAAAATGGAGTTGGAGAGATTTATACTCTTGATATTAAACAAAAAGCATTCACAGCTGTTCCACGTTCCTGATCTAATTCCATGTTGTACTGATTTTCTAAGTAAATAAGTTACAAGTCCTCTACAGAGACACACTCCTGCGCATTTCAATGCACAATTACTGATTGTTTGCTGAATTTCATGGAACCTGTGCAAATGAGTCATTTATATCTGACTTTTACATTTTTTTGTAACATTAAACTCAGATAAAAGCAGAGAAATATAAAAGTTCTGCATTAAAATTTGCAAAAAAAAAAAGCTGTTTTATGTTTTGGATGTGTTGCCTTGTTTACACTTTAACCAACTTTCTGCTTATGATTGTATTTCCCATTCAAAGTTTGGGAACACCTTGGAAATTTTTCCAAGTAATATTTTATTTTCATTGTTAAAAGTAATAAAACACACTGTGGCAGATATTCGGGCATTGTAGCACCACAATTCAGCTTCACGGCTTTATTAGTTTCAGTGAAAGGAACTCTTAAATCTTCAGCACCAAGAGATTTTGGACAATTTCACGCTCCCAACTTTGTGGGAGCAGTTTGGGGACGGCCCCTTCCTGTTCCAACATGACTGCGCACCAGTGCACAAAGCAGGTCCATAAAGACGTGGATGAGCCAGTTTGGTGTGGAAGAACTTGACTGGCCTGCACAGAGTCCTGACCTCAACCCCATAGAACACCTTTGGGATGAATTAGAGCGGAGACTGTGAGCCAGACCTTCTCGTCCAACATCAGTGTCTGACCTCACAAATGCACTTCTGGAAGAACGGCCAAAAATTCCCATAAACACACTCCTAACCCTTGTGGAAAGCCTTCCCAGAAGAGTTGAAGCTGTTATAGCTGCAAAGGGTGGGCCGACATCATATTAAACCCTATGGATTAAGAATGAGACGTCACTCAAGTTCATATGTGTGTGAAGGTAGACAAGCGAATACTTTTGGCTATATATATATATATATCAATTTCAGTTTTTGACATAGTTTGAAAATGCCTGTTGCCCTTTGTGTGTAAATCTCCTGATAAATAGACCAAAATAAATGGCCCAAAAGGACTTTTCTTTTTTTGGTTCCATTGACTTACATTAAAAGTAAATTATGTTTTTTCCTTCTCCTGCAAAGTTACTATTTTGGAGCTATATATTTATGTATAAGACACAGAAAAGAGGGATAAACAAAGGGTGGAATGATCATGTAAAAATTTATTATGACTTTTTAACACATAAAACCACACGAACATTATAAGTGGGCTTATAAGTGGAAAAAATCTCAGAAAAATGTAGGAAGCTGCCACTTTAATGGACCCAGTGGATCTGAAGCTTGTACGTGTTCCTATATGTTGTATGTCTTGTGTTTAAATTTATGTTTGTTGTTGTTTTACTAATCCTGTGCAAGCCGGAGACTCGGAAATGGGTAATAAAGCTGGGCTTTATTCTAATGTTCATTATTCTTTATTATAACTGTAAGGAGTGACTGTTACTCACGGTCCACGAAGGAGGTGAAGAGCATGCGGAAGCGGCTGAGCCTGCTGGTTTCGTCGGCCCACATGCGGACCACGCCCACGCCGGTCTCCAGCATGACGTCGTTGGCCACGGTGCTGCAGAACTTGGCCTTCAGGTTCTCGATGGCGCTGCTACCGTCATAAACGGCAACAAAGTTCCTCTTGCACTCGTTCGAGTTCTCCATCTGGTACTCCAGGAAGCGCAGGTATATCTGCAGGCGTGAAAATAACAGTCTAAGGTGAGCAAGCAATGCAGATCGTCCTGCGGAACGACGGGTCGGCATTTGAAAATACGAGGTGCGAGGAACTTTCGAGGGATGATTCATTGCCTGAGAAACATGAGCTGCTTTGAGGTCATCTCTGACGCAGGCTGAGCTGAACTCTAAGAAATACATAATCAGTGAAGCTTTAAGCAGAAAAAACCCGGCAAAACCCTCCTGAGATTTCATACTGCATATTTTATAACACAGAGAGATGCAGGTGAATCCTATCCTAAGAAGTAAAATCACAAATTCTGTCTAGCCGTGCTACTACATGGTGTCTCTTTGGGAATGTTTTTTTCTGACGTGTTTTTTGGAGCACGTTCTCGTCTTGCTGGTGTGTGTGTGTGTGTGTGTGTGTGTGTAATCCCTGAGCAATCTTACATAACCACCCCCTCCCGCCCCCCAACACCCCCCAGTCTTATTCCTGCTGGTGCTGATTCTGCTCTTCAGCTATTTCTGCATCATTGGCCTAATACCTGCTACGGCTGCACTGCTAATTTCAGCTCCCCTTCAAAAGTTTCTTCAGACAGGGTCAGGGGGTCCTGATGGTCCCCTGAGGGCTAATCAAGGCCAGCTTTCTAGTGGTCGGGGATGTGTCTAAGCGGAAAAGAGCAGATCAACTGGTGTCAGACGGATGTGGAGAAGGTCACCTTGGAATGAGGAGGCGCTCGGATCGTCCAGATGCAGTCCAGAGCTTCCCCGACTTTGACCTTCTCCTCCTCGTCCACTTGGCTGGAGCGCACAAAGCCGTCTGAGCCGCTGACTTCAAATTGGCAGTCTGATTAACAGGAATGGACAGAGAGAGAGGATGGACAGCCTGAGCCGGATGATCTATAGGCTCTAATAAACTGTCTCCAGTCAAAATGGCCATTAAGTACAAATTATTCGTTTTTAGGCATCAGGACACAATCAGAAAACAACCCCAGTCTCCAACAACGAATGATCTAAAAATGTAATAACATTTTTTCAGCATTTAGTGAGGCGTTCTCTCCCTTCATTCCAGCTTCCACTCTTTTCAGAAGACTCACTTTCAGCTCCTCAAAGAACCTGCAGACACGCCTCCAAAGCTCAGTCTTAGAAGCTGGTTGATTTTCTGAACTAATCAAACCCATTCAGTGGTGCTGAGGTCTGGACTCTGGGGTGGTCAGTCCATCGTCCAGCTTCTTTGTTTGGTGTTTCTGTCTCCTTTTCTCAGTGAGGTTCTTCTTGATCAGCTACACGTCCTTTCAGACCCACAGCGCTGAGTGGTCTTCTCACAGTGGAAGGATGGACAGAAACACCTGTGGATGTTTTCAGATCTGAAGCAGCTTGATTTTCTCCTCTCTCTCAGAGATGGAAGCTTTCAGTGCTGCTTATCTGATGGGGGCAGTTTTGGGGTCGACCAGGTCTTCCAGGTGGTTGTTAGGAGCCACATTTTCTCTGTAGATTTGAATCAGTTTTTGAACTCTAATCTAACATCTAATGTCCTCAGAGATAATGGCCATTTTGACTGAAATTTAATTAAAATACCTATATATAAAAATGTGTCCAGTTTATAATATATATCTCAAAACGTTGCACCTCAAAAATAGAAACGTTACAAGAGAAGCAAAAAACTTCACTTTTAATGTAGGTCAATGGGACCAAAAGAACCACGTCATTTTGGACCGTTTCTTTTAGTCCATTCTTCATTAAATTTACACATAATGTAAAAAAGAACAGGTATTTTCAAATTACGTCAAAAACTGAAAAATGGTTTTGTTCCGACAGCAATGATATGTAAGTACCTTTATATAATAATAAAAATATACCCCTGTCGGGAGGGAGCAAAACCTCATATCTCCAGTTTCTTACATAATTCAAAAATGCCTGTTGCCCTTTACTCTGTGGCCTAAAATGACGTGGTTCTTGAAAGTAAACTCAGCTTTTGCCATCTCCTGTAAAGTTACCGTTTAGGAGATACGATGTTTTCTTCCGACAGCAGCGATATGTACCTAATCCTAAACCAGGCTCCAATCCACAAACCAAAAACAGGACATTCTCGTCCTAAAACTCACATACACACAAACTAAAGATGTGCGATACAAAGCGAAAAAAGGGGCAGACAGAGAGAATTACAGCGAGAGGAGAAGAGCAGAGACAGAATCAAGCACAAATAGAGGTTGAAGATTGGATGAGATGAAGAGAAATGGTGGAAAAATCGAGGGTGGCAAAAAAAAAAACAAGGCGGTCAGAGAGACAGAATCAGATACACAGTGATAGGTAAGAGGATGGCAGCCAATAGAGGCAGGAGTGGAAGCGCCTCGGTGAAAGATAGCCGGCAGTCAGCCTCACACAACAAAAGACTCTTCAAATGGAGTTGAGCGGCGCAGCGAAAGGATGGAGGAGCGTACCTGGGATTGGATTCAGGAGTCCGCCCACGTGCAGCTTAAAATCTGGGTCTGAAATGATAACACGCACGCTGCATTACTTAGATATCACAGCTTTGAGACAGGCGATAAAATCCTGTTTGAAAGAGCCGCAGGAAAATCTGCTCGCTTGATCTAATGGGCTGTGTTTAGTGTTTGTCTTATTTGACCTGTTTAACACGCAGCACGCTGAAATTGCCCGTGACCGCAGCAAAAGATACGCCGAAATATCTGCTATATTTAGTGTTTAACTGCACTGCAGATTTGGGGCTGATTTAACACACCTGATTGGACTTATCAGCTAATCAGAGCAGGATAAACACTGAAGCCTGCAGTGCTGAGGACATTAAGGACCTGAATTTAACAAGCCTGATTTCAGAATTAAGCTAAAGAGGCAGCACGGTGCTTACAAGAGATGGTTCTCCATTAAACGGTCCTACAGATTGCCGGAGATGGTGCTGTAGAACCTTTTTTGAAAGCGGTTCTATATAGCACTCAAAGGGTTCTTTATTGTTACAAGCTTGACATCGTAATAATAAAAGAACTCTTTTTGGTGCTAAACAGAACCCTTTTCGATTTAGAACCATCTACAATACATTCTGAAGAAGCTTTTTATGATGCACAGAACTCTTTAGTCACGCAAAGGGTTCTTTGAGTGTTTATGGCTCTATATAGAACCATTTCTTTACTAAAGAACCCGTGACAAACCGTCGCTTTTAAGAGAGTGCTGCGGATTTACAGTCAAAAGTACTGAAGTCGAGTGAAAAATCGAATTATCATGCTCTTTACCTCAACATGTTCCTCCACACATTGCCTGCAATTACACATTTCCACCACAGGGGTCTCCAAATACCATTCCCAACTTTACATAGCTTTAAGCCATCTCTGATAGACGTGCTTACGTGGTTTCTGTCATTGTAGACATGCTGTTATCTATAAACATGGACATTTAAAAGAGCATACTGAAGCTGGACTTTTGTCTCTACTTTTGTCCATTTTTCTACAGGAAGATTCACTCGAAAGAGGCCCCGAATATTCTGTTGTAACTCCCGTTAGGACGAAGCCATCTGAACCCCAAAACTATGCTATATATCTTGTTGCATGTGTAATCGACTGCATTACATGCAATGCTGGAAATGATCTCCGTTTTCTGCCAGACGCATTTCGACGCAGGGCTCCATGTATGTTGTTTCATTATGATTACTTCGTCCTAAAGAGAGTTATTACAAAATATTCAGGGCCTCTTTCGAGTGAATCTCCCTGTATAAGCCCTGCAGCTCCAGTTCAGAAGTAAAGAAGGAAACTTTGCCCACCAAACAGGTTTTGGCTTGTCGACTCCATCTGGGTTAAGAGAACAGGGGGGAATCTTGCATGAATTGAATAGTTTTTCCCCCCAAACTATCATTTCAATAAAGCGTTCAGTGCCTTCCTACTAAAGTCTTTTGGTAGTTAAAGCATGTCACCGCTTTAGCTCAGCATTTGAATTGCAGGTGTTTTCACAGGATTATCACTGAAACAAGCCCAAATGTAGCAGATAGCAGTGATTTCTCTCTCTAGCTTACCAGCTATGTAGGTGTATTTGACGCGGAACCCCAGGCCCTCCAGCTCCTCATCAGTGGTGAATTTAATCCACATGAAGCGGCCGGTGGAGGTGACCACACCGGGGCTTTTGGGCCCACAGTAGCGGTTGATGAGCGGAGAGAAGCCAAAGGGGCCATCCCTTATCTCCAGGTGATCAAAACGGCACTCGAACGAGGGCTCGATGTAGTAGTTTTTGTCAAAGACCAGCTGGATTCTCTGGCGAGGGAGTGCTGTGGACAACAGGGAAAAAGCATCTAATTAGTGTTGTCAACATTTTAGATTAAGATTAAGAGACCCTTATTAGTCCCACAATGGGGAAATTTCACCTCCACATTTAACCCATCTGGGCAGTGGAACACCACATACACTCTAGTGAGCACACACACACTAGGGGGCAGTGAGCACACTTGCCCGGAGCGTTGGGCAGCCCAATCCGCAGCACCCAGGGAGCAGTTGGGGGTTAGGTGTCTTGCTCAAGGACGCCTCAGTCATGTGCTGTCGGCTCTGGGGATCGAGCCAGCGACCTTCCGGTCATGAGGCTGGTTCCCTAACCTCCAGCCCACGACTGCCCCTTTTTATGACTTTTACCCAATTTTCTCAGCAATTTAGTTGCTCCACTGGTCAGCCAGGTCTTCTCCAATCCTAGGATCACCTGACGGTACCACGCTGTGAGGGTGGAGGCAAGCACACGCTTCCTCTGAGAGACGCGAAGCACAACCACATCGCAACATCGTTCAACAGGCAACAGAAATGCTCCAAAAAAGGAATTAAAACTGAGGAGCATCGTTTCCACCTCATGTAAAGTTAAAACCTTGTTACACGAGTAACGATTTATTTGATGAAAGCGTGGGAAGCCGTATTTAGGCAGCGTACCACAGCTGCACAGCACAGCATGGGGGGACTTAACCTCTACTGCTGGAAGCCATCATCTTCACATCATGATAAAGCACCCTACAGGAGACTGAGGGGGAGCAGCAATATAATAATAATAATAATAATAATAATAATCTATTCAACCCCCTGCTCACACATACACAAGCATGCAATATTTCTAAAGATGATCTAGTCTGGGCAAACTCTGGTATTGTACTCCAATAAACCAAGGAAATAACCCTAGCGTCCACTTTATTAGAAACGCCTACTTATTTCAGCTTCCTGGCCACTTTATTAGAAATACTTGCTTTATTGCTCCACATGAATGTGTACATGAATAGACTGTAGACAATCTATGCTGCTTATCAGTCCCCCCTCTTCCCCACTCATCATCGGTCACTCTCTGACCACAAGACCTCTCTTGACCAGATACTATGTGATACCATCTGAGTATCTGAGTATTTCAGCACAGCAGTGAAACTGACATGGTGGTGCATGTGCCCACCACCCAAAAATGACTGGACAAGAGCAGCTCTGTGGTCCAAGAGAACTGGCCTGAGCAGGGTTCACAACCCAAATGTTAAGAAGGGCCACTTTGTCCTTTTAACAAAAATCAAACCGCCTTTACCATCTTGGCTTTAAATGTGCCTCAGAATGTGTAAATGTACTAGTACAGGCTAAAAAATATAATATAAACAAAAATGTGGAAGCTTTAAGCTTCAGTTCAGCTACAGCTGCTTTTCTCGCATCTCCAGCAGGAAACTTTTCCGCAAAACTAGAATCTGTTCTTGTAAAACGTCTCTCAATGTTTGACTTTTTACGAGGCTGAAGTCGCTGCTCATTCACCAGCTTCTTGTTTGAATTTTCCCGTTACACCTTAAATGGTGAGGACTTAAATGGAATGTAACTGCTGCACCATATAAGGTGGAACGGGGAATTCAATCAAGAAGCCGGCGAATGAGAAGCAACTTCAAACTCGTGACTTTTTAGTGTTTGTCAGTTTCTTGTTGCAGATTAAACGTATCAGGAAACCAGCTGGAGTGACTATAAACACAAATAAGTCCATTCGTCTCCAAATTATCAACGTTCGTCTTAAATCTCTCTCTTTGCCATTTCATTAGCGACTAGCTGGGCGAGACTGTTGTCTGTGTTGCTATGGTGACCAGCCGTCTGCGCTGATCTTCAGGGTTAAAGGGTGAATCAGCAGTTCTACATTAACTCCAGCGTTTAAGACCATTTACTGTTAAACTGTGTTGAAGGATCAGCAGAGCTTTATTTTAATGTAGAGGAGGATTATTTTATTATTACCTACTGATCTGATTCAGCTGTGGAGCCACAACAGGGCAGTAAAAGAGCCGCATGCTCTGCATCATCAGAGGAGCTACAGTCTCTTCCTGAGCACCAGCAAGGGGGAGCCAATGACCACACACTGAGAAAGGCTGGGGTTTCCAATAAAGTGGCCAGGGAGTACACATAGCCAAGAAAATATCACTTTATAAGCGCCATTACAGAACCAGCTAAACAAACACTGACACACTGTAATCAGACAACACTGCTTTATAGAGCTTCATTAACTCCATATATTATATAAAAAATACAAATGAAAGCCACTTTACAACATAATACATTCTAAAAGAACCTGGAGTGAAAAAATAGTCACAGTCTCATTTGGAGAGTTTAATATTTAAGCTGAGAGGCTGGAGAGTTTAATATTTGAACTGCCTTCATTATAACATGAGCTGATTTGCATAATTAGGAGCTATAAAAATGAAAACTGACATCTCACTTGGAGGAAGATTACAGCTCGCGATCTACAGCCTGCATTCTTTTTAAAGATACACCACAGACAGCACTAGAATCCGAAACATGCACTTTGCAAAGGATTCAAGCCACTGAATCCTGTTAAAGCATCTAAGCAGTATAAATGCTTTAAATCGAATGAAGATCTGTTTCTTAATCCCAAGCACAGTGCCTTAAATATTTGTTCAGTCTACAAAATAAGACTGTAAATGACTCAGAAATATGCACAAGTTTCAGAGCAACGACAGATATATTATGCATCACTTGGTACATCTCCGATGTATAATGTATGACAGCTGTATTGGACTCACAGCTGCTATGCTCTAGCTTTCCTGCAGGGGGCACTCTTGCGTATCTAATCTGTATTTGGCATCGTGCAGCGCTGGGGCATGGCTGAAAAGAGCTTTGTGGAACATAACATAATATCTACTGCAAGGTTATGATTTAGAACAGCGGAGAAGAGGCTCTGAAGTACCATACAGTCTAAAAAAAACACCATTAGTGGGCTTCGCTGGAGAGAAAGCTGAACCCGAGAGGCACCTTGTGAGACGCCGCTTTATTAATGATGTTGTTGGTATTTACTCGAGGCCAGCATCAATCAGTGCGGCATTAATAACTCCTTGTCTGTGTGACAGCAGACAGCAGAGCAATCACTAGCTATTGGGCTACTGTTCTCTCCCCATTAGCTCTTCAGGTTTGTCCTTAGAGGTGCTTTCCACCATCGAGGATCAGATACACTTGGCTCTGTGGTCAGAAACTGGCCACTGATGAAGGGCCTGAGGATGGCACAACCACAAACTGTGCATCAACAGATGAGCTACAGTCTCTTACTGTACACCAAATGGTTACACATTTGAGAAGGGGAGGGGTTTCCAATAAAGTGGCCAGGGAGTGCACAAGCCCCTTTACAGAATCAGCTAAACACTGATATACTGTAATCACAGATAACACTGCTTTATAGAGCGTCAATAACTCCACGTATTTCACTATATCTTAATAAAAAGTACTAATTAATAAGCCGGGACAGATTACTGACCAGGGCCCCTCAAGACCCCTCCTCAAGCTTTGTTATCGGGGGCCCCTCAGTCTTGAGGGGCCACTGACGACAAAGCTTGAGGAGCTGCATGTGTCTTAATGAGAAATTAAATGAGTTAATGTTATTAGTTGTGGTTTTACTTCATCAAATACACGACCACCTCCTTGTTTCTGGACTCAATGTCCACTTTATAAGCTCCACTGACCGTACAGTTTCACTCTGTAGCTCTACAATAACAGACTGTAGTCCATCTGTTTCTCTGATACTTTGTTATCCTGTTCTTCAGTGGTAAGGACCCCCATGGACCCTCACAGAGCAGGTACTATTTGGGTGGTGGGTCATTCTCAGCACTGCAGTAACACTGACGTGGTGGTGGTGTGTTCGTGTGTGTTGTGCTGGTCTGAGTGGATCAGACACAGCAGTTCTGCTGGAGTTTTTAAACACTGTGTCCACTCACTGTCCACTCTATTAGACACTCCTACCTTGTCGGTCCACCTTGTAGATGTAAAGTCAGAGACGACAGCTCATCTGCTGCTGCACAGTTTGTGCTGGTCATCCTCTAGTCCTTCATCAGTGGTCACAGGACGCTGCCCACAGGACGCTGCTGGCTGGATATTTTTGGTTGGTGGACTGTTCTCAGTCCAGCAGCGACACTGAGGTGTTAAAAACTCCAGCAGCACTGCTGTGTCTGATCCACTCAGACCAGTGCAACACACACAGTAACACACCACTTTTCCTGGTTAATTAATTAATCAGAATCATATCACTGGTGTTTCTACCTACCTTCCAGGACATAGATACACTCCTTGTTGGGGGGGTAGGTGTTGGGGTAGTTGGGGGACATGAATTGGCCTCCACTGATGGTTTTGGTCCAAACGCCACATTGGTCATTCCTGGACGGAGGTCCACCTTCATTCTGAGCCTCTGTAAGTGAAGATAAGTAATTTTGGGTCTTTCATTTTGCTCCATTTATCATGAAAATTAAACACCATGTAAAGGGCGACAGGTCATTTCAAACTATGTCAAAAACCGAAAAACGTCAAGAATGGAGATACGAGGTTTTGTCCCAACAACAGCGATACATAATAATTCTTATTGCGATAGCGTTTTAGGAATATTCTAAAATTATTCAACCTATTTCTGGACACTTTTACTTATTTTAGGTCATTTTAAGCCGTGAAATGATCCTCCTTTGGCAGATAAGTTCAGGTGACATTCCTAAGACAATCTTGTAATGAGAAACATTTGATAAATGATCTACATTTAATTTATTTCCACGTTAATGTTTTTGCAATATGAGGCAGTGATTTGAGAAGGAAACAGTAAAGGCTCTGGAAGAAACTTTTTCACGGACACGTTATAAAGAAAAAGCCTGTTATTTCACAACAATCCTGCAGGAGGCTCTCATGTCTCCGACTGCTTGAGAGACATTTTAGGCTGGATATTTTTCAAAGGAATCAAAAACAGGGATAATGACCAGAGTATGTAACCATTAAGCTGTAATTCTGCTATCAATCCGCAGGACACATGATTAGATGCTGCTATTTCTGCCGTAATGACTGAACGCCTGCTAACCTCTCTAAGAGCAACTCAGAAAAGCCTTTTCATCTCAGTGTCCAAACGTCCACCGCATCTTCTTACTTAGGACGAGGTCGGCAGACCCAAAACAAAAAACGCTGGGAAGCATAACTTACCTCTGATTCTTTGTGCCAGAGCAAAGCCCTCTTCTATCACAATCAGAAGAATCCAGGCTGGAAAAGAAAGAAAGGCCATAAAAACAAGGCATTAAAACAAGAAACTAAAACATTTCATACCAATAATATACAATATACATCTTTCAGCTGAGGTTTTATACATCGAACAGAAAATAAATCTATATAAAAATCTATATATTTGATCTGCATAAACAGTAAAACACAGTGATGTCATCCAAAACAACAAATGCAAACAAATGAAAAGCAAATAAATAAATAGAAAATCAAAAAAATTTGTAGGTGTAAAAGTAAACACATTATTTCTACAGTGCAGTTTCTTTTGACGTTTAATTTATTTGCATACCTTTAACTGTAATAATATATTGATAAATGTCTGAGAGATACATTTTTTCACAGATGTAAAGAAACATTGTAAATATACTATTTAATCCCGATGCCACAATTGCCCCCTCCCAGTTCTGTCCATGTGTTCTGGAGAGTTTAATATTTGAACTGTCTTCATTATAACATGAGCTGATTTACATAATTAGGAGCTATAAAAATGAAAACTGACATCTCACTTGGAGGAAGATTACAGCTCGCGATCTACAGCCTGCATTCTATTTAAAGATACACCATAGACAGCATTAGAATCAGAAACATGCACTTTGCAAAGGAAATGCACCATGAAAAATGGGCACAGAAAACCGCGTACCCTGCCTGGGGAAGGGGCACAGGGACCTACCCCTGGAGCCAGGTCTGGGGGTAGTGTCCCCCGGCGAGTGCCTGGTGGCCAGGCAGCCCATATAACCCCGCCTGGCTCAGCCTGAAGAGGCAATGTGGGGAGACCATGTGGGCCCACCACCTGCAAAGTCCAGCATGGGGGAGCGGTGCAGTGCTACACAGGCAGTGGGAGATTGCAGGGGGGCCCTTGCAGCAGAAACTGGCTCTTGGCACGTGGAATGTAACCTCACTGGGGGGAAGGAGCCGGAGCTTGTGTGGGAGGTTGAGAGGTACCAACTAGATATAGTTGGGCTCACCTCCACACACAGTGTCAGCTCTGGAACCAAACTCCTGGATAGGGGTTGGTCCCTCTCCTACTCAGGGGTTGCACAGGGTGAGAGGCGCCGGGCAGGAGTGGGGATACTCACGAGTCCCCGGCTGGCGGCCATGCAGTTGGAGTTTGTCCTGGTGGACGAGAGGCAAATAGTAAGGGTGTGTTGGGAACGACTATCGGAGGCACCTGTTCGGAATGATTTTAATTCCCACCTCCAGGAGAGCTTTTCTCATGTCCTGGGAGAGGTAGGGGACATGGAGTCTGAATGGACCCTGTTCAAAACCTCCATTGTGGAAGCTGCCAGGCATAGCTGTGGCCAAAAGCTTGTGGATGCCTGTCGGGGCGGTAACCCAAGAACCCCCCTGGTGGACACCAGTGGTGAGGGAGGCCATCAAGCTGAAGAAAGAGGCCTTTAGGGACTGGATGGCCTGAAGTACTCCCGACTCAGCAGATGGGAGGAGGTGAAGTCATGGAAAAAGACTTTCAGTCGGCTTCAAGGAGGTTCTGGACAACTGTCCAGCGACTCAGGAGTGGTCAGGGCTGTATTGGCAATATCGCATGAACCTCAGGAACAGTACCCTTGGACTGGCAGACCGGGGTGGTGGTCCCCATTTTTAAAAAAGGGGACTGGAGGGTGTGTGCCAACTATCAGGGTATCACACTGCTCAGCCTCTGTGGGAAAGTCTATGCCAAGGTGTCTCTGCTATTTGCAGATGATGTTGAAGTATTTCGGGGGTCTTGTTCACGAGTGATGGGAAGAGGGATCGTGAGATCGGCCGCAGGCTGGGAAGGCAGCAGCAGTAATGCAGTCACTGTTCCGGACTGTAGTGGTGAAGAGGAGCTGAGCCATAAGGCAAAGCTCTCTGTTTACCAGTCGGTCTACATCCCGATCCTCACCTATAGTCATGAGCTGTGGGTAATGACCGAAAGAATGAGATCGCGAATACAAGCGGCGGAAATGAGCTTTCTTCGCAGGGTGGCGGTCTACAGTCTATTCGATAGGGTGAGGAGCTCAGCCATCTTGGAGGAGCTCGGAGTAGAGCCGCTACTCCTCGGCATTGAGAGGAGCCAGCTGAGGTGGTTCAGGCATCTGATTCGAATGCCCCCTGGACGCCTCGCTTTAGAGGTGTACCAGGCATGGCCCCAGGGACCCCAGGGTCATCCAAGGACCAGCTGGAGGGATTACATCTCCAAGTTGTTCTGGGAGCGTCTTGGGGTCCCTGGGAATGAGCTGGAGGAAGTTGCGGGGGACAGGGTCATCTGGGATTCTCTGCTCTTCCAACTGCTACCGCGACCCTTTCTGGACTAAGCGGTCAACGGCGATGATGATGATGATGAGTATATATCATATACATATCTTATATAAAGTCAATGAATATATGTGAATATATCGTATGTATCTTATATACGGTCAATGAGTGTATATTTCATATATATCATATATATGGTCAATGAGTGTATATGTCATTTAAATCATCTCAAAGTCAATAAGTGTATATATGTATATCTTATATACAGTCAGTGGTTCAGCTCCTCTTGTAGCCTCTCGCCCTTGTTCATTCAGCTCATGGATTTTTGTTACAGTGGAGGATCTCAAGCAGAAATGGAGCTTCACCAAGGTTCTGCTTTTGTTAGTTTGCTGCTCATTGATTCATCCACATTTCTTCTACAAGCACAGGTACAGTCTGCTGAAGGTGCTGAAGGTCTCACTTCAAAAGACATTTTGAAGCTTTATTTGAATGCAAGAGCAACATACAGTGCGCTGCAGTTGGGCTTTAGCCTGCACTAGTACGGACTGGTCAAAGGTCAAACTATGAAAATGTATTATAACAGTGTTTTTTAAAAAAAGAGTGGCATTAATAATTGTATGCATTTTTTACAATACTACATTGCAGTTTCTTCTAAAGTACTTGAAGTGAATGTGATTTTATTTCAAAAACATCAAACTTTAAATTGTATTAACATTGTTTATCTTCATAAATTAAACTGTGAAGCATTTCATGGTGATGTCCCATCAAGAAACTACGTTCACCAGATACCACTATCACTTCTACACTGTACTCTTCTACATGAGATGAATTTGAACATGATATAATTGCATAAATGGATCACATTAGGGCGATTCGGGCCAAGTCTACTGGTTTAAATCACTGCTCCTGTTAAGCTCCATACCGTCCCTAATAGAGATCAATGATCACTCTGCGCATTCTCCACCATGAAGCTCTATAATCTCAAGAGCATCCTGCCTGCGTCTGCATTGATCTATTCTGTGGAGTCAGAGGCCAGGGGCATTGTGGGTACAGAAGCATATGAACACATTGATCACAGGCGCTCCTATTACTGTGCTGGCACGGTGCCTTTGACCATTGAAGAAGCTGTTAGGTGGATCGAACAACTTAAACTCAATGTTCCATGCCATGGAAGATGTGGTTCTGACTCTATTAATAGATTATACATGTCAATTAGACCCCTCATTCCAATTAGAACGCCCCCCAGTTAACCCTTTAAAGGGCCAGGAGCTGCCATTCCTCACTCCTATAACTTAAGAATGCACGATTCCTGAATACTAAGCCTCAGGACGAAATATGCCTGTAATTCATATTACCTTTCAGTAAACTTTCCTTTTCTATCAATGCATAATCGTTTTGTCACTCCCATAAAAAGCGTTATAATTCCGTTTGCGGGTTTTCTGCTATTTTTTACACCATTTGCTAACCTTTGTTAAAGCTGTAAAATGATAGTAAGATATTAATTATGCGTATGTTCAAATTAACCCCACCCCAAAATTAATTAACCTTACAATACCTTTCAAAAGTTCAATAACAAAGTCAATTTGCATACAATGATTCTAATATGTTATTAATGAGCTTTCCAAGCATGAGTAAGAAGCCTGAAAATGTTAGACGCGTCCAGAATGATGAGCTTTAGAAGATTCTAAATTGAATGGGAAAAAATGTAGTTCTAATAAAATTAACATCCATAATTCAACCGACATTCCAAGGCAAAACATTTCGAAAAACAAATTATTAGGGCTGCACCTACTGATTATAATTTTAATCGAGTAATCTAGAGCAATTATTTTGTTTATCTTGAATTATTTTTATAGTTAATTAATTATTTTGACAAGCGTGTAGCCCACCACCCTGCAAAGAAAGCTTATTTCCATCGCTTGTATTCATGATTTCATTCTTTCTGGCTACACTCTGCTTGATAGGGTGAGGAGCTCGGTCATCTGGGAGGAGCTCGGAGTAGAGCCGCTACTCCTCCGCATTGAGAGGAGTCAGCTGAGGTGGTTCAGGCATCTGATCCGGATGCCCCCCTGGACGTATCCTGGTGGGGGTGTACCAGGCACGGCCTACTGGGACAAGACCCCGGGGTTGTCCTCGGACCCGCTGGAGGGATTAAATCTCCAAGTTGGCCTGGGTATGGCTTGGGGTCCCGGGGAATGAGCTGGAGGAAGTTGTGGGGGACAGGGTCATCTGGGATTCTCTGCTCTCACAACTGTTACCGCAACCCGATCTGGACTAAGTGCTTAACGATGATGATGATGATGACGATGATGATTTAGACAATTAATTATATAGTCATATAGACTTAATTTGCATTCAATTTCTAAGCGCAGCCATGCGTGCATTTGTGAGATCCTGCTGGTGTGGGTTTCCTCTCATCCAGTGACACACACAAAAGTGCTTATGGCTCCCCCTTGTGGAGAACATTCCGACTGCTGAACATGGCTTTATTACCTGTTTGTCAGTCATACTGCAAAGTAATCACTAAGCTGTACATTTTAATTGTTTATTTAACTGAGTAATCTTGTCAGCCCTACAAATAACTAGACAATTACAGTACATTATTTATCATTTATTAGCTTCTTGATCATTTAATTCTCAGAATATTGAATATCTAAAAATACCTGTGGCTAATTATTTTGAATTATGATTGTATGTAAAATAACAAAATCTGTTAATATGGCAAGTGATTCCAAACTTTTGAATAGTAATATGTATTTCAGCACCTTTGCATTTACTTCAACATTTGATAAATGTTCTTTCGGCTTTAATGATTTTAATGGCATCAGTATAAACTTTACACTTTGTGCAAATAAGGCATCTTCACCTGTACAAGTAGTACATCAGAAAACTGCGGTGATGAAATGAAGTGTTTTGTTCTACTTAAAGAGTGCATGTCATGAGAAGCCAAGTTTCCCTTTGTCTTAATATGTAAATGTCGCTAAACATCTTGCACTTTGCAGTCCATAAAGTCCATATGAGCTCATTTTGAATTCATTGTATTTTGTGATGTCAGAAAAAATGAATGTTTTAAGCCACTGAGCTTATAGCTGTTTAGCTTTGCCCATTCATGCTGAAGTTATAAGCTGTGTTTCCACCTGGACTGCTTTTTGAATGAAGCACAATGCAGGGCTGCCAATCACAACAGAGCTCATTTACATATACCACTCTTAAAAACACAGTGACAGAGATAAAGGGATAAAGAATGAAAGTAAACGACTTTTTGGTACATAAACCCAAAAGATCAGAAGAAAAATGCAAGAAAAGTGCAGAATATTGGTGCTTTGATAAAATTGTATGAATATCTCTGATGAGATTTATGTATTTCATGGATTCTACAACCAGTTTCTCTGTGCATATGGCATTAGAACGATCTTGGCGTGAACATTTCGTGACATTTAGTGGACCGAAATTTTTTTTAAAAAAGAAAACATTTCGAGAAATGTTCTTTTTTCTCTTTTCACATAAACTAGTCATTTGACATATGCATTTTTTTCGTACTACAGCAATGATTTGCTTTCCAAAACAGACATTTAGTTACTACTCCTGCTTCTGGCTGGAACGGAGATTAATTGAATTAGGTCAATAACGTTTTCAGCTCCTTCACTGAGGGCGGTTCAGTTGTCTGCCTTTCAGGATCCCACGGGCTTTTAGCCTCTGGGTGAAGACAGCAGCACACGAAAGCCATGATAAGCAGTGTGGCGCCTGCGCTTTCATGCACATATTCAGTCTGTGCATCTGAAACTATCCACCTCAGACAGAAACTGAGGGCCTTTCAGATAAGCCCCCGCTGCTTCGCCCCCCGTCTGCAGTTTAATAGACTCTGCGCCGCTCGCCTCCGACTTACAAGCAAATCTAATGGAAAGCAAGCAGGCTAATATCACACCAGAGCTCAGCGGCCGGCAGACGGAGGGGGAGGAGTCGGACGAGTCGGAGCCGTCTTTGCACAGCGCTGTCAAACTCAGGGCCTACAGGGCCACATCCCTTACTCACTATCACGGGGGAGAACTGGGGGATTGGAACACTTCCCATTCATCTGACCTCACAGTGTTCACACATCAACTCTCTGACAGATTCAAGATGACATTATTATTGCTTCTTTAGTACAGGCTTCTTCTCTTTCCAGCCTCCGTTCTGAATGACAGCCCCACTATTTCAACCTCCTGTTCCTTATTATTTCCTCATTGTTACTGTGATATTTCTGCCCACTTCTTGCTAGTGTTGCCCCATTACTATTGCCTCCTTCTCATGATAATTACCCCAACATTACTACCTCAATTGTAGAAGTGTCCCATTGTTTCAGCCCCCTCTTCCTTATTGTTGTCCTATTAACACCCCAATTTTATCTGTTATTAATCTGTTATTATTTCTTCATTATTACTGACTCATTCTGTTGCTATTGCCCATTTATTTCTGTCTGATTATTGCCTCAATAATACTGCCTCATTCTCACGATGAGTGCCCCAATAGTGCTATCCCCACTCGGTTAGTATTGCCCTAATATTATTGCCCTTTTCTGTTACTATCATGCCAATATTTATGTCCCCATGCTGTTACCAATGCCCTAGTATTACTGCTCCATTCTCTATCGCCCCATTATTTCAGTCTCCTTTCCTTATTATTACCACAATAATACTGCCTCATTACCACGATGATTACCCCAATAGTACTATTCCCATTCTGTTACTATTACCCCCACATTACTGTATCCAGTGTGTTATTATCGGCCCAATATTACTGCCTCATTCTGTTACTATTGTGCCAATATTAAACCCAAGATAGTGATTACGTTTCGTTACCACTCTTCCATGTTTACTGCCTCCTTCTTGTTTCTTTTGCCCTGATATTATTGCCTCCTTCAGATAAAAAAGTAATGCATCGAATTTACTTCAGAAAAACGTGCACATCATTTCGACAATAAAAGTTTTCATTATTTTTTACTGTATACATCTGGCAATTATTTGACAAAAATGACAGTAACAGTAATAAAAATTCCCACATTTGAATCCAGTAAATATTTTTCAGTGTTGTAATTACTATCCCCTCATTATTACTGCCTCCGTTTCATTATTATTAGGTACTTAACAATGCAGCAAGGCTTCTGCTTCTGGCTGAGGAGCAAATGATATGAATAGTAAATTTAAGCACATTTTGTAAGTATTTCTGTGAAATGGAGGAGCAACTCACCCTAATTAGGATTAATATTCTGGGTGTTTAATTACTTCGCATGGTTGACTTTGTGTGCTCCAAACAGCATAAATGAAGACTATGTGGGGCACCTTAAAAGGCTCGGGGGGGGGGTGTACACTCACGGTAAACATTCGACTTAAACTGGTGCTGAAATATAGTCACTTTACAGAGCACTGAAGGGTCCAACCGGTGTCTTCCCTGATGCTCTGTGTTGAAAAGAGGGTGATGGCAGGCAGTGATATAACAATAAGGTCATTTTTAGTGTAATTATACACTAAATAAGTCATTCTTGGTTCAAGTATTTCATCTATTTAACAAGAACGGCGAGATATGCTTGTGAGATGGAGCTATAGGTTCTTAGAGCCATAGATAATAATAAACTCTAGGCTTTATGTAGATGATATAAAGGAGATGTTTGTGAGTGAATGAACACGAGCACAAGCCACTGAGTTGATGAAATACACACTTCAGGCTTTACTGCCTCCTCCTCAAAAACCTGTTGTGTGAAGTGTGTAGCAATGCCGCAGATGGTTTTGACGCTCTGAGAGAAGCCAAGGCAAAAAGCAGCTCCCTTCGGGTCTGAGCTGACAGTGTGAACTGGCAGATTTCCCAACCAACCCTCAATGAAAGCTGGAGCAGAGCTACAAGTGCAACTGCGCCACTCCTTCTACTTTCATCCAGAGCACCATCTAACTGCAGAACCCTGCCCAAATCCATATGCACCCTTTCCTATCCAACACAGAGCTTGTTCTGATCAGTCTAAAGCAGCGGTTCTCACACTGGGGAACCACAAGGTGGAGCTAAGAGGGCTGCTGGAAAAAAAAAAAGTTGTATCTCTACTTAGAACGCTTTCATTTTGTGAGTTTATTCAATCTGCTTCAGCCACGTCTAACAAATTGGTACTTGTTTAAAAATGATAGATATTATTAAACATCATTAAAGCTACACTATGTAAGATTTGGGGATTTGGAGACCTCTGTGGCGGAAATGTGTAATTGCATGAAACATGCAGAGCAACATGTTATAACATTGTGCTCCGATCCCCTTCCCTGAGTGGATGAATCTGAAGATTGAAAGAGAATCCAAAGAGAGCTCAGCCTAAACTTCGGCGAAGGACGCGTCTCTCAGGGGTTGTCGCACTGTTAGGATGTCAAGCTTGTAGCAATTTAAGAACCGTTTTGGTGCTAAAACAACAATTTTCAAAAAGGTTCTATATAGAACCATACACCACACATTCTCCATCAATCTCGACAATTTCACCATGCAAAGAAACATTTAAGCATTCTTTGACTGCTCATGGTTATATATAGAACCAATGTCTTTACTAAGGAACCCTTGAAGAACCGGTTTTTAGGAGTGTAGCTCTGAAGAGATTACTATCATTTTCCTGCTTCTAATGCACCAAATTCTGCTCAAGGCTTTGGGAAGTAGCACTAAAAAATCTGGCTCTTCAAGGGTTCTTTCACAAAGAAAATGGTACTATATAGAACCAGGAACACTCAAAGAAGCCTTTGCATGATTAAAGGGTTCTTTGCATTATGAGGCAGTACTTAAGAATATGCTATATATGATTCTATACAGGCTCTCTATGCAGCAACCAAAAAGGTTCTTCTATTGTTACGATGTCAAGCTTGTTCAAATAGAAGAACCCTCTCTGGTGCTAAAACAACCATTTTCAAGAAGGTTCTTTATAGAACCATACCCAACACATGTTCCATCAGTCTGAAGAAACATTTCATCATGCAAAGAACCGCTTAAGCATGCAAATAGTTCTGTGTGTGTTCATGATTCTATATAGAACCATTGTCTTTACTAAAGAACCCTCTGTTTTTAAGAGTGTAGTAAGCTCACATGAGCAAGAGAGGTCAAGTCTGACATTAAAACTGATTCCAATGGAGAGATTTTAAGCTTTTTCTCCTTCGGTTCCCCTTAAGGCTGGAAATTTACATTCTACAAGGTTACAAGGAGAACCTTTCAGGCTGTTACTCTGGCGAGAACTGATATGACTCTGTGCTGTATTGAGCTGCTGAAGAGGGTAAGAAAGTGCCTGGGGTGACGAAAAAGGTACTGCAGCTGTAGAAGTTGAAGGATTAGTGGACGTTCTGTAAATAGGTTTGAGGTCTAAATGAGAAAAAAAGCTTAGAACGTTCACACAGTTCACTAAAAGTAAAGGTGCTAATGAAGCTTTTGTAGAAATTATGCAGTAGAAGAACAAAACCTTTCAAAAATTTAAAGAACCTCCACATAAAATAAAGATTCCATCAGTTGGATATTTTTCCTAGAACCGTTCATCCAAGCCAAGAACCATTTAGGAACCTTGTTTTTTAAGAACACACCCTAAAATACGCCCTTAAAGGTGCTCACTTGGAGCGAAAAACCAAGAAGATTCACTTCTGGTTTTCTAAAAAACCCTCTATTGGAAGGTTCTTTAAATGACTGTTTTCATTATAGATAAGTGTGAATGTGAAGAACCTTTTGAAAGTTTACAGTTCTTCCATGAAGATTCTTTCATTTACAGATTTTTCCTAGAACTGGACATCCATGCAAAGAACCATTTAGGAACTTTTATAATTAAGATCAGACTTTTGAAAATGTTTTTTTGGTATAAAGAACCCTAAAAAAGAACATCTGGCTCCCTGAAAAAAACATTTTTGTTAATGATATTGATATTCAATAGTGAAGAACCTTTTAAAGGTTTAAAGAACCTGCACTATATGGGAAGATTCCCCCAGTTAAATAATTTTCCTAGAACCATGCATCCAAGCCAAGAACCACTAAGGAATCTTTCATTTTTAAGAATGCACCACAAAACACACTCTTACAAATAAAGAAGGGGGTTCTTTGGAGTAAAGAACCGCAGACGAACTACTTATGGTTCCATAACGAACCTTTCAAACAGAATTTCCACATAATACAAAGATTCTATCTGTAAAAGATTTTTCCTCGAACCAAACATCATGAACAAAGTCATGAACAATTTAGGAACCTTTGTTTTTACTACAGGTTCACTAAAAATAAAGGTGCCAAATGGGTTCTTTATAGCAAAGAACCAAAGATAAACCACTTCTGGTGACCTAAAAAACAATTTAGTGGATGGTTAAATTCTCTTCCTGTTTGAGATTTTTACACAGCTCACTTTTAAAAACTAAAGGGGACCAAAAAGGTTCTTTAGTGTGATTCCACACAAGAACAATTTAATGGATCATTCTTTAAAGAACTCATTTAACTATGTTAATTATAATTTCCCCGACTTTTCAAGCACCACATTCAGCTCAGGAGCTAAATCTATATTAGTCAAGTATTCCCCTACAGCTCTACATCCAAGCTGAGAACCATTTAGGTTCTTAACATTAACATTAACCACAGAACAGCCACTTTTCATCCACTTACTGAATAGTAAATGACATATCTGAGCATAAAGAACCCTTTGAAAAAGTTTAAAGAACCTGCACATAATGTACATGTTCTAAACGTTTTAAAGGTTTTTTTTTAGAACTGTACATTCAAGCTGAGAACCATTTAGGAAACTTTATTTTAAGGAACACATTCTTGAAACACGTTGCAGCTTAGGACCACAGAACAGCCACTTTTCGTTGACTTAAAGAACCTTTCAATGGAAGATTCTTTAAACAACTTAAAAATCTAAAGATTTCTCCTACAAACTCATGACAAGAACCACTTACACTCGTGAAAATGAAGGTGCTAAATGGAAACAGAAAGGGTTCTCTAGGGTGAAGAACTATAAAATAACCATTTGTAGTAGATGTTTAAATTGTTAAGCTGTTGTGATGTGTTCTAGCTCCGTACACTACGCTGTTGTGATATGTGTTCTAGCTCCGTACACTACGCTGTTGTAATTTGTGTTCTACCTTCATACACTAATCTGTTGTGATGTGTTCTACCTCCGTACACTAAGCTGTTGTGATTTGTGTTCTAGCTCTATACACTAAGCTGTTGTGATGTGTTCTACCTCCGTACACTAAGCTGTTGTGATTTGTGTTCTAGCTCTATACACTAAGCTGTTGTGATGTGTTCTAGCTCCATACACTAAGCTGTTGTGATGTGTTCTAGCTCCATACACTAAGCTGTTGCGATGTGTTCTAGCTCTGTACACTAAGCTGTTGTGATATATGTTCTAGTTCTATACACTAAGCTGTTGTGATCTGTGTTCTAGCTCTGTTCACTAAGCTGATGTGGTGTTCTAGCTCCGTACACTAAGCTGTTGTGATATGTGTTCTAGCTTCATACACTAATCTGCTGTGATGTGTTCTAGCTTCATAGACTAATCTGTTGTGATGCATTCTAGGTCCATACACTAATCTGATGTGATATGTTCTAGCTCCGTACCCTAATCTAATGTGATGTGTTCTAGCTCCGTACACTAATCTGATGTGGTGTGTTCTAGCTTCATACACTAATCTGCTGTGATGTGTTCTAGCTTCTTAGACTAATCTGTTGTGATGCGTTCTAGGTCGATACACTAATCTGATGTGATATGTTCTAGCTCCATACACTAATCTATTGTGATATGTTCTAGCTTCATACACTAATCTAATTGGTGTGTTCTAGCTTCATACACTAATCAATTGTGATGTGTTCTAGCTCCATACACTAATCTATTGTGATGTGTTCTAGCTCCATACACTAATCTGATGTGATGTGTTCTAGCTTCATACACTAATCTGCTGTGATGTGTTCTAGCTTCATACACTAATCTGTTGTGATGCGTTCTAGCTCCGTACACTAATCTGTTGTGATGCGTTCTAGCTCCGTACACTAATCTGTTGTGATGCGTTCTAGCTCCGTACACTAATCTGTTGTGATGCGTTCTAGCTCCGTACCCTAATCTGCTGTGATGTGTTCTAGCTTCATACACTAATCTGTTGTGATGCGTTCTAGCTCTGTACACTAATCTGTTGTGATGCGTTCTAGCTCCGTACACTAATCTGTTGTGATGCGTTCTAGCTCCGTACACTAATCTGTTGTGATGCGTTCTAGCTCCATACACTAATCTGTTGTGATGTGTTCTAGCTCCGTACACTAAGATGTGAGGATATAGATGCGTCAGTATATGCAGTGAAGCCGACGTGCTGGTGCTCCGACCCAAACAGTGCCTGCAGCGGAGAACGTATTCAGGAATATTCTACACTAATGAACTCGGCGGCTGTTTTTGCGCTGCTTTAATGTCATCTGGACTCTGCGCAGCGTCTTAATGTATTGGGTGTTAAACAAATGGCTGCTGACAGGGTCACCAGCCCAGCGGCTAAACCCGCGAGGGCCGCGAGAACCGAAACTTAATATGGAACAAATACAGTCAGCGCGGCTCACATCAGCTCCTTCACTGCATTCAGGCTTACAGTCCCACGCGTGGCAACGCCGTTAAAGGCCTTTACCTGATCTTAGTCGCTCAGCACTCCACACATCACCACACTCCCAAAAACAGGTTCTTTAGTAAAGACAGCGGTTCTGTATACAACCATGAACACTCAAAGAACCATTTGCACGCTTAAATTGGGCACTGCATGGTGTAACGGCTCTTTAGATTGAGAATGTGTCATATGTGGTTCTGCACAGGGCTGAAAAGGGTTCTATGTAGCACCAGAAAGGGTTCTGTTTTTTTACGATGTCGAGCTTTTAACAAAAGCAGAACCCTTTTTGGTGCTATATAGAACCCTTTTCAAAGAGG
>NC_051235.1:29326695-29334195 GCF_015220715.1 Pygocentrus nattereri
GAGCTTTCTACTGTTACGATGTCAAGCTTGTACCAACAGAAGAACCCATTTTGGTGCTATGTAGAACCAAGACATTCTCCATTAATCTGAAGATCCCTTTCATGATGTAAAGAACCAAGCGTTCTTTGAGTGTTCATGATTCTATTCAGGACTTGGGGTGCGGGACAAAAATCGATTCTTAGCTGCATCGCGATGCGGAAGTGAACGATTCTGAATCGATTCTCTAAATGTTTAATTTATAACGTAATGTTGACGGAACGTTAAAGGCTTTGGAAAGATCTTTGGAAGTGGGGAAGTGCAGCACGCGGACTGTCTGTGGACGAGTGAGAAATCCGACCGGCTCTGCATTAAAGCCAGCTTAGATCAGGAGCCACAACCCGAATGTTAAGAAGAGCCGTTTTGTCTTTTCGTCAGAAATCTGACCACCTCGGGAGCCGCAGCATTCACCGTCCAGCACGTCTCAGTGTGTGCTGATGTCCTAAACAACAGGAACGAAAGCACAGATGTGCTGGGCTCTGCTTTGAGCTTCAGCTCAGCTACAGCTGCTTTTCTCACATCTCTGGCAGGACACCTTTCCTCAGAAGCAGAGCAGCTTATTGTAAAATGTCTCTCAACGTTCGGCTGTTTTCACGAGGTTCAAGTCGCTTCTTATCGTCCGGTTTCTTGTTCGAATGCTTTCCGGTCCACCTTAAATTCTGACTGAGGCGGCGCACGTAAACGCGACACCATTTAAAGCGGAACGGGAAAATTTGAGAGAGAAGCCGGACGGCTGTAACGTGCTGCGTGGACGTCCACCGCCGCCGCCGGGTCTTATTTCCCGTAACTGCGCATTTTATCGCAGATGAGCGGCAGCAGCGTCTCATGTGCTCCAGACAAGAGCAGCGAATGAGGGCCTTCCAGCTCACTCACCACATTGATTTATTAATAAAAGATATTGGAAGTAAATTCATTATAGATCATTATAGATACTTTGCTTTAAAAATGCCAAGTCCTGACACAGTGAGAAAACAAAAAAAAAGTTTTATAATCGCGTCGCAGCCAATGAATCGTAATCTAATCGAATCGTGAGGTGCCTAAAGAACCCCCCCCTTTGATGCCTGCAACATGTTCCAAAGAAGTTGGGACAGGGGCGTGTTTCCCACTGTGTTACATCACCTTTCCTTTTAACACGCAATAAGCGTTTGGGAATTGAGGACACTGATTGTTGGAGCTTTGTAGGTGGAATTCTTTCCCATTCCTGCTTGATGTACAGCTTCAGCTGCTCAGCAGTCCGGGGTCTCCGCTGTCGTGTTTTGCGCTTCATAATGCGCCACACATTTTCAATGGGAGACGGTCTGGACTGCAGGCAGGCCAGTCTAGTACCCGCACTCTTTTACTACGAAGCCACGACGCTTTTATAGAACACCATGAAAGGTTGTTGTATTTCTAGGATGTCAAGTTGGTATAAATAGAGGAACCTAGAATTTTTTTGAAGGTGGTTCTATACAGTACCTAAAAGGGTTCTGCTATGTCAAACTTGTAACAGTAGGAGACTTTGACATTTTTCATTTTTTCACCAGGTTTGAAAACACCGGTTGGCCTTTGTGTCCGAATTTCATGACGAATGAACCAAAAGAAATCAGCCAAAATCTTGGTCCATTAACTTCTGTTAAAAGTTGCCTTTTTGGAGACACGGTTTTGCCCCAACAGCGGCATTAAAACAACCGATCAGGCATAACATTCTGACCACCTCCTTGTTTCTACCCTCACTGTCCACTTTATCAGCTCCACTTACTGTATAGCTGCACTCTGTAGTTCTACAGTTACAGACTGTAGTCCATCTGTTTCTCTGATACTCTGTTACCCTGTTCTTCAGTGGTCAGGACCCCCATGGACCCTCACAGAGCAGGTACTGTTTGGGTGGTGGGTCATTCTCAGCACTGCAGTAACACTGATGTGGCGATGGTGTGTTAGTGTGTGTTGTGCTGGTCTGAGTGGATCAGACACAGCAGTGCTGCTGGAGTTTTTAAACACCTCATTGTCACTGCTGGACTGAGAATCGTCCACCAACCAAAAATATCCAGCCAGCAGCGTCCTGTGACCACTGATGAAGGACTAGAGGATGACCAGCACAAACTGTACAGCAGCAGATGAGCTGTCGTCTCTGACTTTACATCTACAAGGTGGACCGCCAAGGTAGAAGTGTCTAATAGAGTGGACGGTGAGAGGACACAGGGTTTAAAAACACCTGCAGCACTACTGTGTCTGATCCACTTGTACCAGCACAGCACACACTAACACACCACCACCACGTCAGTGTTACTGCTGTGCTGAGAATGACCCACCACACCAATAGTACCTGCTCTCTGAGGGTCCATGGGGTCCTGACCACTGAAGAACAGGGTAACAGAGTATCAGAGAAACAGATGGACTACAGTCTGTAACTGTAGAACTACAGAGTGCAGCTATACAGGAGCTGATAAGATGGACAATGAACAGAAACAAGGAGGCGGTCAGAGAATAGAGAATAAAATAGATGCTGCATCTAAAATTTTCCCAACAAAGGCCGAGCTGCGGAAACTACATGAGAACAATGATACCATGATAACCGGTATCAGCGAAGCCTGTGCAGCTCATTAATCAGTACGATTAGATGGATTTGAATGCATGGTGTTATCACAGCACCTCATTCAGTAGAACCTCCTGATATACGGTTACGTATTATTCCTGTCAGGTTCGGGAAAGTCAAAGACTTCCAACTCCAGCAGGACAAAAGATCGGTGCACAAGACTTCAGACCGGATGCAACTGTTGAATCTGAATCAGAGGCAGAAACAGTCTCAGGATCATTTCTGGTGATCAGCGCTTTGGATCAGCGCCTGCACTTTCAAGGAAGATTCCTGGAGAAAAACCAGAGCTTCCTCTCCATGTTGTTCTCTCTATGTTGCTGTTTACAGAGATAAAATGAAGATGCTCTTTGAAGCTGAAACTTCAGGCTGTTTCAGTAAAAAAAACAAGCAATTTTCTGGAAGATTTTCCCAAAATCGTACTGTAATGAAAGCCAACACCAGGATAGCAAAGCATTACTGTTTATTTTCCATTGACAACTTTACTGACAGATTCGACCTCGATCCCCTCAAAATACATTAAAATGGATTAGGATACATTACCAACAGTGCAGTGCAGGTGAGAGAAATGACCAGTTTGTAATCACGGATTTGTAGTTACAGCAGACGTACACACATTAAGGTACGGCACCGGCGCTCCGACAGTGTTTCTGACAAGTTTAATGCTGTACATGCAAATACTAGCCTAGAAAAAGACCCTGTTTAGACATGTAAGACCACCAATATTAACCAGAGCGAGTGAACGATTAATACAGCATGATGAAAAAGCCAACATTCAGAATGAGTATCCTCCACTAGTGAATCTAATTCAAACCCACAACCCAGCTTCTTACAAAAAATCAAAGAAATATAAAATCTCAGCAGTCGGGGAAAAAAAAAACCCCACAAAACACATCATTAATAAGAACGATGTGCCAGTCAGCTCTGATTTATTCAACAAAGCAAATAAAGGAGTCGTTAAAGAAGGCAATGCTAACGAAATGAAAGGAATAATATGCAAATTAGAGCTAAGCCGTGGTAAATCAGAGACATTTGCACTACAACCTAAAGAAAATGACAAAGGTTCTAGGTTTTTTCTTAGAAGCCACGAATCATTCAGGAACATTTGTCTACCTTTAGCGTGAAATCTGACGGCCGCCACGCCGGGAATAAAAGATATTAATAACCTGGCACTGTACTGAGAGCTAACCTCAGGATTCAGGGAACTAGGAATTAGTAAGTTTTACTTTCCAGCGCTAATTGACCTATCTAGGCTCCGCCCACAAATGCGTTCATTTGTAGCTACTGTTGCTTGATTGAGCTTCACAGAGCTTTGGTAAAAATCTGATTCAGGCTAAGAGAAAGAAAGATCAGACAGTCGGTTTAGATACAGTTAGTGGCTAGTTTTGATGAGCTTTAACACCACACAGCTGTAGCACACTCAGTAGTGAACCGACTCTAAATGTAGGTATTGTGATATAAACCGAGTCCGTTCTACAGTTTCTCATTAGACTGAATGAATAACCGACTCTAAATGTAGGTATTGTGATATAAACCGAGTCCGTTCTACAGTTTCTCGTTAGGCTGAATGAATAACCGACTCTAAATGTAGGTATTGTGATATAAACCGAGTCCGTTCTACAGTTTCTCATTAGGCTGAATGAATAACCGACTCTAAATGTAGGTATTGTGATATAAACCGAGTCCGTTCTACAGTTTCTCATTAGACTGAATGAATAACCGACTCTAAATGTATGTATTGTGATATAAACCGAGTCCGTTCTACAGTTTCTCGTTAGGCTGAATGAATAACCGACTCTAAATGTATGTATTGTGATATAAACCGAGTCCGTTCTACAGTTTCTCGTTAGGCTGAATGAATAACCGACTCTAAATGTAGGTATTGTGATATAAACCGAGTCCGTTCTACAGTTTCTCATTAGATTGAATGAATAACCGACTCTAAATGTAGGTATTGTGATATAAACCGAGTCTGTTCTACAGTTTCTCATTAGACTGAATGAATAACCGACTCTAAATGTAGGTATTGTGATATAAACCGAGTCCGTTCTACAGTTTCTCATTAGGCTGAATGAATAACCGGCTCTAAATGTAGGTATTGTGATATAAACAGAGTCCGTTCTACAGTTTCTCATTAGACTGAATGAATAACCGGCTCTAAATGTAGGTATTGTGATATAAACCGAGTCCGTTCTACAGTTTCTCATTAGGCTGAATGAATAACTGACTCTAAATGTAGGTATTGTGATATAAACCGAGTCCGTTCTACAGTTTCTCATTAGGCTGAATGAATAACCGACTCTAAATGTAGGTATTGTGATATAAACCGAGTCTGTTCTACAGTTTCTCATTAGGCTGAATGGGATTTTTACCAGCGCTCTGTAAAACGTATCCAACCTCACAACAGTAGCTGCGGGTGCTTATGTGGGTAGAGCCTGAATTGGTCAAGTGAGATATATTATGTTTCATCTATGCAGATGAAGGACATTTATTTGGGCCAAATAGGAGAAGCAGGAATGGAACCAGCCTGCATCCTCACAACAACGTTTGAAGGAAATAAAGGAAATAAAAATACAGGCTGCAGCTGAGTGGACTCCACTGTGGGCTTGAAATCGGGCAGGAGGGCACATCAATGTCGATCCTCAGGCAAAAAAAATGAAACATAACAACCTTCCCTTCGCAAGCAGCACGTCTGTCTTACAGCAGGTTTCCCTCTGAGTGAGCAACAGTGAAGATAACGCCACTGAAGAGCAGCAGCTGCAAGTCCTGAATGAATGAAGAAATATGTGGATCTGTACTATAATGATTACTTTCAGCCAAAAGTGTTCTGCACGTCCACAGGGAAGAGAGAGCAAAACAGCCAGACAAACCGTAATGGAACAAGAAAATTTGTAATAATGTTCAGGGGAAAACAAAAAAACAAAACGTACCACATTGAAAATATTAAAAAGTAAGAAAAATGTCCCATAACTGGTCCATAACTGTCTCCTGCCTCACAGAGAAGCCAAAGAGAAAGAAATACGAGTTTATACCAAACTAAAATGGCACTGAAATATTTCCTTACTTTCGGGAAATGAACACTTCGCCTCTGAGAATATACCATTATGTTCTCATGTTCAAGTAAACATTCATCCATCACAGAATAAAACAGAAAAGCAGTTTCTCTGGACATCAGAGCGACAACAGGGAAATATCCACACCTCACAGGGACGTCTCAGTCATAAATAACAGCACATTCAGTTGAAATAAAGACAAATACTCTCCAGTGGGGCAAAACAACAAATAAGTTATTAAATAAACTCTCCAGTGAGATGAATGCGTTATGGTGGGTCTTCTCAGCTTCTCCAGTGACGCTCTCTGGTTCCTCACATGGCGTCGAAGTGGAAGCGATGGGCCTCTTGTCGTTTCTCTCTGTCGTCTGCTTTCTGAAACACAGTCAACAGTCAGAGGTCAATAACGGCGCTCACTGTCAGCAGCGTGTTTGGGTTAACCATCCTCCAGTCCTTCATCAGTGGTCAGTTTCTGACCCCAGAGCTGCTCCTGTCTGGTGGGTGTTTCTAATAAAATGGCCAGTGAGCGGAAGTACAAGGTGGGTGTTTCTAATAAAGTGGCCAGTGAGTGGAAGCACAAGGTGGGTGTTTCTAATAAAGTGGCCAGTGAGTGGAAGCACAAGGTGGGTGTTTCTAATAAAATGGCCAGTGAGTGGAAGCACAAGGTGGGTGTTTCTAATAAAGTGGCCAGTGAGTGGAAGAAAAAGGGAGAGAAGACAATGAAAGAAAGGCAAAAATATGGAGAAAGACAAAAGAACAAAAAAAGTGAGTGAAAGAAATAGAGAGGAAGAATTCAAGAAAAACGATGGAAAGAGTGAAAGAAAAAACGACAGAGAATGAAAGAGCAAGATGTGCAAGAGGGAAAAAAGAAAGACAGAGCGACGGGAGACAGAGAGAGTGAGAGAGAGAGAGAGAGAGAGAGAGAGAGAGAGAGAGAGATGGGCCGTGCGAGCAAGAGAACTCATTACAGACACAATGGCACACTTTACAGGCTGTAGCAGTGCTGAGTGAGATCACAGATACAGCACCACACACACTCTGTCTCACACTGATAACACACACACACACACACACACACACACACAGTAGTAGTGGTAAAGATGTGTCTGTTCTCAGCAGTGATGAGTGACTCACATATCGGACCCCTCCGCGCTGTCTCTCTCTCTGTGTGTGTGTGTGTGTGTGTATTGGTTCTCCTGATCTATAAGGGTCACTCTTGTGTATTTTTAGTCCAGAGCGTCTATTTTCCCTCCTGGCAAACGCCACAGAGAAGCGCTCGTGTCAGAAGAAAAGAGGCACTTCAGATGCAGCGGGAGTTGAAGATATGTGTGTGTGTGTGTGTGTGTGTGTGTGTGTGTGTGTGTGTGTGGATTAGCTTCTTTTCTACAGAAAAAAAAATTCCACATGCCACAAAACCTGCAGCACTGCTGAACGCCGGCAGATTCACCTACACTCAAAACGCCCGAGTCCCCGTGAGGACACGAGACGATGTAATAACACATGGATTTACTCTGATCAGAAACACTGACCTTCTAATAAAGACCCACTCCAGCAACAACGCCACAAAACGGGCGTCTTGGCCAGTGAAACCGTTTAAAAAGTAGTGTAAATATATATACTTGTCATTCTGAGCTGACTGTGGGAGTCTAACACGACCATTTCACTTTTTTGCAGATAGTAATTAGTAATTTCACTAAGAGAAATGATCTCACTGGAACTAATTTTAAGAAATAATGCTTGAAACAAGCGCAACTATCACATATAGTGAGCATTTTACTTAATAAAAGTACTTAAAACAAGTATAAAACATTTGGAAATCACAAACAAATCTGTGACCGCAGAATG
>NC_051235.1:29339195-29349195 GCF_015220715.1 Pygocentrus nattereri
CCTAGAGAGATTTCCTGGCTGTGTTTACAGACAAAGATTTCTGCCAATCCGACTGAACACATTCCGATTGTAGATTAAGGCTGAGGTGTTTATCTCACTCTACTCAACGATCTGATGGAGTGTACATGCTCATTACAAGTAATCAGATCCAAAATTACACGCATGCGTAGAGAATGGCTTAGTGTGGACGTTACCATGACAACCAGCATCATGATCACGAGTACTTCACATAAGCTGGACGTCCGTCCCACCGCCGTCTTTTACAGATAAACTTCGTCTCCTCTGCTTCCAGTTTCTGCTCCGCCGTGTTGAACCGTATAAACTCTCACTATGACGCGACGCACATGCAGAGCGGACTTAAACTTTCCGATAGGGAATGTAATCAGATACAGACGAAACTGTATCCGAACGGTGTTTACATTCCAATTGCGCTATTAGTCTGATTATTAATAGATTATCAGGCTGTATGTAAACGTGACTAATGAGTCAGAATTGACTCCGAAAGTGACTCTGACAGCTGTAGGAGACGCTCGAGCCATGTGAAGATTTTTACTTCTTACTTTGCCACAAACAGAAAACGGACACTGTTAAGATCACATTTGACCGACAGCCGATTTGTTCAGGCTCTGAAGACGAGACGACACTAAAATCCCAAACTGTCGTCTCCACTGAGCAGCTTTTCAGTCGGCAGCTGTGACAGAAGAACAGCTGAACAACCTGGAATCAGCCAGAAATGAACCCAACACCATTCGCCAAACTAAACGGGCTGTAAGAAGCTTTACAGACCGGCTGGAGCAAAACAACATTAATACTGATCTGGAGAAACTGACCAAACTGAGCTGAACCTGATATTGGGTCAGTTTTATGGCTCAGTCTGATTTGGTCCGACTCTGAAGATCAGACACGTCTGGCGAATGGTGTTGGGTTCATTTCTGGCTGATTCCAGGTTGTTCAGCTGTTCTTCTGTCACAGCTGCCGACTCAAAGCTGCTCAGTGGAGACGACAGTTTGGGAATTTATTGTAAGGAGCTGGAGAACGAACTGCCAGCTGAGCAGCGAGTGGGCGGAGCTCGTTACTCTGACGTAGCAACGAGCTGCTCGTTAAGGAGCTCTAATTAGGAGGAAGGAACTGAACATTAAAACATATTAAACGCCGCGTTCACGGCCAGTTTATTCATTTCTTACTGTATTTATTTAACTGCTGTATTAAAGCAGTAGAGACACTCGAGGAGGGAGTTTTCTATTTCCCATGCTGGGGCTGAATCTCAAATGCATCCCTACTCCCTACACAGTGCACTATATAGGAATTTCATAAATGGCTCCTGCATCCAAACAGTACATAATATGTCTAACAAATAGCTGTTTGGGATTCAGCCAAATATGGTGTTCACTTAAATAAAGCAAGCGCGCACATGGCTCTACACTCCGCTCACATTATTATAAAGCTCATAACATCTTATTGTTACAGTGGCAGTCCTGAAATCAGGGGGTGCTGCAGCCCCCTCAGCACTCCATCTTCTTGCATCCCTATTGATTACTACAAGGTCTAGGTCTTTTTTTTTGTTTGGATTTTTACCAAATTTTCTCCCCAATTTAATGGTCTCCAATTCCAACCCCCTAGTTAGGACTCCTCCAATCACACGATACTATCAACGGTAGGAGGGTGAAGCCTAACACAGCTAACAGACGCCTGCACTGTCTAGTATCCTGTTGAGTGATGAGGGGGGAGAAGGGGGGCCATCCTACCCACCCAGAGAGAGAGCGAGGCTGTCTTGGACTCCCGGCTACTGACGGCTGCAGCATCACTAGAGATCTCCTGATGAGATGCGCCAACGCCTAGACGGTTGCGCCACTCAGGAGCCCAAGGTCTTGGTCTTGACTCGGACTCGATGCATCCAGTTCTCAGCCCTGACTCGGACTCATCTCTAGTGGGCTTCACTACACCAATTCTGTGCAGGTACTAAAAACCATATAATGGGAACATTCGACACGGAACCGAAGGAAAAAAGCGCAGCTCCAGTGCCAAAGGTTCCCACAGTTCCCACAAACTAGAAAACAGACGCACAAACATATTCGCACGGATGCATTCACACAGGCTCGCTCAGTCATCTGCAGAAAGTGCGTGCACACACACTCGTGCCCTGGAGGGTGGGCTCTGTGGATAATGAACAACAGATTTGATATGCTGAAAGGACAGAAGAAAGCAATTAGCAGGGATGGCATTTCTCCACTGACTCCATGGGTGTGTTGTGGTGGTGTAGGGGGCGCACACACCCACCCCCATCTGCCCACCCTGACCCATCTGTTCAGTCCTACACATACACACACCCGCATACACATAAACACACACCTTCAGGAACATAAGCAGTGAGAGTGTGAGTGTGTATATATATGTATAGTGTATCAGGAATGACAGAAGAAGCAGAATGAAGCAGGAGTATGTGTGCAAGATATGAGACTTGGAGGTCCGACGGGGGGAAAAAAGGAGTGGGGATGATAAAAAAACACAACAGGACAGCATCAGATGACAAAAAATGAGAAAATAACAGGAGGGGTGAGAGAGAAGGAGAAATAAAGGTGAAGGAAACAGCTGTGTAGTATGTGTGATATGCAGCTACGCTACCCTTCAAAAGTTTGGAATCAACTTTCAATTTCGTTCAATAGCACAGAACTTAGCCAGCCTAGTTGTACTGGACCCCCATTAGTTGCATGGCATTTGTCACACAAGTGTAATAAATCAATACTGCACAGGAGGCCACGCATTACAGTTAGGATGTTGAGTTGATATTAAGTACAACAAGCGCCTACAAGTGGAGTAAAACCCCCCCCATCTCAGATAAAATCACTGTCATCCACGGCCTCAAGTGCCATTTGGCTTTTATAAAAAGACAGACAGCATAAAATGTGATATAATACACATTTTTTAAATGTAAAAAGATATTGTTAATAATAATTCATATAAACTATTCTGCCATTACATGCAGTTTCTTTAGAATACGTTACGTTTCCAAAAAACTGCTCAGCGCTGAAACAGAACAAAACCATTCAACCAACTGATCATTATATCAGAGCCGGTTTATGAGGAGTCTGGCCGCTTCCTATTCCTCCCATTATATCAAAAACAGGACTGCTGAACAGCAGAGGGCGCCTGCGAGCGAGTCCTCAGTGAATGGGTGTGAATGGAGCTCAACGGCTAAAAATGAACAGTTAAAATAGTCTCTAATCACTCGGCCAGAACGTTTCTTTAATGTTAGAAAGCAGAAGGATGGATTTCACTATAAAAACAGAGAAATCTCACCTGTTTGTTTCCTTTTTACTACAGTAAACGGGTTTAGGGCAGCAGGAGGCAGGGCTTCACTGCTAGAGTGAGATGACTGACTGGTGAGCAGAGCAGCTCATTGGCTGTTCGTGCTCTCTGACGTCATGAGGCGCCGTTTTAAACTCCTATAACTCGAGTTTAAAAGCTCTTAAAAATATAACAGTGGCATTAAACTGTTTAAGCTGTGCTGTGTCAGGAAACGACTGCATTGATTTACATTAAAAATGTTTCAGCATTTATAAACTGATTTTGCTCAAACGCTCCATATCAACCCATTCATTTTGGACTCGCTCAGGAGCGCCCCCTAGCGTTCGAGAGAATCGGAAGACATTGCAGGGTGGTGGGAATTCTCCTCTCCACACGTTCTCTGATTATACACTGCGGTCATTTCATTACTTTGATATACAGTGATGAAGACATCATAGAGCAGTTTGAGTTTTACGTTATGTTTACGTCTCGTCGTCTTCTGTGAGTTTATTGGCTGGTTGTAAAGCAGAAATCTGATACTGCAGATCCAGAGTTTTCCCTATTATCTGATTACTCGAGCGCATGTAAATACGTCGACCGCATTACTGACGAAATCTGATTTTCTGCAGTTATCAGATTATCAGATTATTAAGTGCAAGTAAACTCAGTCTTAATTTCCATTAGCGCCTCTATGGGATTTCTAGTTAATGGAGTTGTTGTTTAGCCTGCTAGCTAGTTGATCAGCCTAGTTTTGGTTCAGCCTCTCAGAACTAGGTTCTTACTTCATCAGTACACATAGTGGAGCAGCGTTAAAGTCAAAGACTGTCCCATTCACAGCACAAGAGTTTTTCAGGAAACCCAATAACAAAATTGAAGTAATACAGAGTTAAATTGTTGATAACAGGTGGGCACAAGTTACTGTTCTTAAAAAGTACCGTTACATGGGACAGTGGTGTTTGAGGAACAGTACTACGCAACTGTCATTCAATCAGAGCCAGTTTAAGACTCACTAGAAACTCTCGAATCCTGTGCAAAGAAGAGGTATTAGATAAATCTGTCAATCTCGCCAAACAACGGTCTGATAATTCACTTCATAACTCGGACACGGTGCTGCGTCACGAATGACTTCATTAAGGCAGATTAAGCGAGCTCTCCAGCTAACAGTGATGAGCATGAATTCTACTCACATACACACTCAACTGTCTGCAGTTACTCAGAAAGTAAATTTGCTCTGAGAATATAAAAAAGGAAAAAACAAACATCTTATTTTCTAGATATAAAAAAAGCCATATATTCAAATAACTTTAGCATTATAGCTCCTGAGCCTGCTAATATACTGGACAGACAATCCAATTCACTCTCCATATTCAAGTCTAACCTGAAATCTTATCTTTTCGCACTTGCCTATAACCTCCCTCATGCCTCCAACGTCTGACCCTGCCATTATATAAACTGGTCTGCCTCACCAAACTCATAACCTGCCCTCAGTCTGTTATGCTCTTTCACGTGACCTCCCAAATACTGCCTTGCCTTTTTGTTTGTAGTATTGTGCTCTTGTTGTCTGTGTTAGTGTGTTGTCTATGTACTTTGAATTGTAAGTGTCTTTGGGTCCTTGATAAACCGCTATATAAAAATAAAGAATTATTATTAGTTATTATTAATATACACAGTACTGTGTGAAAGTCTAAGGCACCCAAGACACATTTTCAAAATCTATTTATTTGTGTAGTTTGTGTTTATTTGCTGAGAGAAGTGTTAATATTTGAATAAACAAAATGTATAGAATATTAATTAGTAATGATTATACACACACACACACACACACACAGAAATATATATATATATCTCATCTCGGTACCTAATGGCAGTCAGGCTACCTCTGGCGAGCACATGGAGGGCTGTGCGGCCCTCCAAAGAAATGCCACCCCACACCATTACTGACCCACTGCCAAACCGGTCATGCTGAAGGATGTTGCAGGCAGTAGATCGCTCTCCACGGCGTCTCCAGACTCTGTCACGTCTGTCACATGTGCTCAGTGTGAACCTGCTTTCATCTGTGAAGATCACAGGGCGCCAGTGGCGAATTTGCCAATCCTGGTGTTCTCTGGCAAATGCCAAGCCTCCTGCACGGTGTTGGGCTGTGAGCACAACCCCCATCTGTGGACGTCGGGCCCTCATACCATCCTCATGGAGTCGGTTTCTAACCGTTTGTGCAGCCACATGCACATTTGTGGCCTGCTGGAGGTCATTTTGCAGGGCTCTGGCAGCTCCTCCTGTTCCTCCTTGCACAAAGGCGGAGGTAGCGGTCCTGCTGCTGGGTTGTTGCCCTCCTACGGCCTCCTCCACGTCTCCTGGTGTACTGGCCTGTCTCCTGGTAGCGCCTCCAGCCTCTGGACGCTACGCTGACAGACACAGCAAACCTTCTTGCCACAGCTCGCATTGATGTGCCATCCTGGATGAGCTGCACTACCTGAGCCACTTGTGTGGGTTGTAGAGTCCGTCTCCTGCTACCACGAGTGTGAAAGACCACCAACATTCAAAAGTGACCAAAACATCAGCCAGAAAGCAGAAAGGTGCTGAGAAGTGGTCTGTGGTCCCCACCTGCAGAACCACTCCTTTATTGAGTGTGTCTTGCTAATTGCCAATAATTTCCACCTGCTGTCTGTTCCATTTGCACAACAGCTGTGAAATTGATTGTCAGTGTTGCTTCCTAAGTGGACAGTTTGATTTCACAGACGTTTGATTTACTTGGAGTTATATTGTGTTGTTTAAGTGTTCCCTTTATTTTTTTGAGCAGTGTATATATATATATATATATATATAGGGGCGCAGTGGGTAGTGAGGAGGGCCTGGGTTCGATTCCCCAGCTGGGTGACCGTGCACTTATTGTAGAATTATCTTGCTTATTTCTATTTATATTATATTATATTTTAATTACATTTTTACTTGTTTTAAGCAATTTTATCAAGTAAAATCATCTCACTATACTCGCAGATAGTTTTGCTGGTTTCAAACACATTTCTTAAAACAAGCACAATATACTTAATTTGCTAAATTTACTAGATTTACTAAATAAAATGACTTAAAACAAGTAAAAATGTCTAGAAATAAAAGAACCTTAAAATAAACTTGCAACAACCTCAACAGGGGAAATATTAGATTTATTGACTATATTTAAGATAATTTTAAATCACTTACAAGTACTGTAAGGTTTCTTACACCACAGCTGTGCTCTCTGCTCTCTGGAGTGATGGAACTCACAGCAAAACGCTTAGGATGTTGGAGTTGGAGCAGCATTTCTGATCCAGAACTAATTGTCCAACATCAGTGCCTGACCTCGCTAAAGCTTCTGTGGCTGAATGCAATCAGATCCTCACAGCAATCTAGTGTAACCTGTAGAGGCTGTTACTGCAGCAGATAGGGACAAACTCCCTATTAATACCCTTCATTTCAGAAGAAACGCTGGATGAGCAGGTGTCTCCAAACTTCTGGACAGACCGTGTACATTAGAGATTAATGCATAAAGCCATTACTATCGTTACACGTGGAGAGACAGGCGATGAATAAACACTGGCACCCAATTCTGAGCAGACGCAGATACAAAACTCTCCCTCAGTCCTCATCACGCGGCCGTCGAACGGAGAACAAACCTTACATGCTTTACAAATAAGAGCCATAGGAAAACCACAACGCTCCCCCAGAATCTTAATATCCACAATAATATCAAACATCACCAGGAAATGAGAGTGTCAGTCAGCCACAGCTCACCCGCCACTTCAGACTAGACTACATCCCCGGCTGAAGGGTGCTGAGAAATACAATGGACGAAATAGAAAAGTGGGATTAGAGGGAAAATAAATAAGGCTCCCACCTTTTCCTGCCAGTGAAGGATTCCGATAATGACCAGGATGAAGACACACACACCAATCAGAGCGATGGCGGTCAGCAGAACGATATTACTGGGGGTCAGGTAGAGCTTAGCACTCCAGCTGGGGGGGAGAGGGAGAGAGAGAGAGAGAGAGAGAGAGAGAGAGAGAGAGAGAGAGAGAGAGAGAGAGAGAGAGAGAGAGAGAGAGAGAGAGCGAGAGAGAGCGAGGGAGAGAGAGAACAAATTTAGGGCAGGTATAAAAGCACGGAAGACAGAACATAACAACACAGATTAGTCAAACTACTGAGAAGCAATTAAAGTGCTGCCTCAGTACACTGTTAAAAATGAGAGGTCAGCTCAACTTAAAATGATATAGTAACTGATTACATGGCTTTTCTTGAGTTTGGCTCAACTTCAGTTCACCCAACTCAAAAGTTCGAATCAAAAGTTCTCTTAATGTTTCAGTTCAGTGAAGAAAACAAAATGAACCAGTCTTTTTATACTCAACTTCCCCACTAGCCAGGACTCTCTCCATTGCACCGTCCTGTTAGATATTTCGCCTCTTGGGCAACACTTACGGATGGCTGTGGCATCGCTGGGGCTCAAACTCACGACCTCCTGTTGGAGTGATGGCTTAGTCCACGGCACCACTCAGGAACACATGAATCAGCTCAGATTTTGTGTCTACAAATGTTTAAAACTCTGGAGAAAATATTTGCTGTTTTAACATTAAAGCACCGTCTCATCTGCTGTCTAATAATTCATCCCAACATCAGGAGGTTGTGAGTTCGAATTCCAGCAATGCAGATGGGACTGTGTGATACAAGGAGCGCCAGCTAGTGGGGAAGAGTAAAAAATCACGAACTTATCTAATGGAAATGCAGAGCTAGAAACAGCAGCGGGGAGAATTTTTGACTCAACCAAGTCTGAGTTGGGTGAACTCTGGTCTCCTCAAGGTGAATCAACTCAAGAAAAGCCAAGTGATCAGTTACTGTATCATTTTATACGGAACAGACCTCTAATTTTTTTATAGTGTGGCGAAGTGCGAGAAAACAGACATTCACAAATCACTTCATGTCAGCCTAAACTGAGTCTCCAGTCTTGGCGGTGAGAGTCTGAGTCGTGTCTTTTTATTAGCAGTGGGTTCGACATCAAATCAAATCAAATCAAATTCATTTGCATTGCGCTTTTTACAACTGATGCTGTCACAAAGCCGCTTCAAAGAATTCCAGTAAAGACAAAGTTTTAACAAGAATGTAAAACCCCTCAGGTGAGCAAGCCAGGGGTGATGGTGGCAAGGAGAACCTCCCTCAGAGCTGAGGAAGAACCCTTGGGAGGAACCAAGGCTCACAAGGGGGGACCAATCCTCCTCTGGTCAGACTACCTACAAATTATTGACAAAAAAAAAGAGGACCCTATACATCACATAGGTCTGCTGTCATGCTCTTGTGTTCCAATACAGTCATAGTATATTTAATGTAAGCAATGATGATTTTATTACTGTTATTATTATTATTATTATTAGTAGTAGCACGTCATGACTTTACATACAGGGCCTTTCACTACAGCACAGTTGCTTAGTCTATGGTTTGTATGCTTGTTAGGTAGCATAACAGCAAATCTAGCTGAGGTTTTATTAAGTTTTAAAGCAGGGGTGTCAAAGTCAACCACTAAAGGGGCCATAAAAAAACCCCAACAAATCTGTGGGCCAGAGAAAAAACTGTTTATATGTCATTTTCAGTTAATGCTGTGCTGTAACCTGAACTGGCTTGTTTATTCAAAATACACAAAAACATAAGCAGTAAAATACAGACACTTGTAGTAGACCTTAAAGTATTACATGAATACGTGAAATACACAAAATGTAATTGTCCCCATGAGCTCAGTCTTTTAAACCAATCTATCTGCTTGAACTAGACACCTGGTATCCACTCTTTGCTGCAAGTTCATTAATGCATGGGCTCAGTTTCTGCTGCTGAGCTGAGGTTTAGTGTTCATGTTGGCTGAACTGCAGCTGAAATACAGTTAGTGTGTTTGACGACACGACTGGTGTGGAATTGTTTAGAATTGTGTAGAATTGAGGCGTAACTGTTGGGGTAGGAGAGTCCGAGCTCACATTACATGGCAGAGCATGCTGGGGATTGTAGTGCAGTGCACTGTGAAACGTTCTAATATCCGCAGGCCAGATAATATTGTGTCACGGGCCTGATCTGGCCTGCGGGCCTTGTGTTTAACTCATGGGTCTTGAAGGAATGTGATCTAGCTAAGGAATTAAAAACACCAGCTGAATTAGCTATTGCTATGTTTTTCTTCCATTTGCGTGTACAGCTTTGTTCTGCCCTTCAGACTGCAGTTATTTTTAATAACGAACACCTCGCTACTTGAAGCTGTATCGGACTTTATTTTTCCGTGAATATGTTAAACCAGGAATGCTTTAACCTCAAAACTGTGCCTTTCGGTTGCTTTGCTAATGCTGTACCTGATACAGTCAAAATAAAGCTGAAGTGAAATCAATAAACAGGGAGAAGTGCAGAGAACACAAAACAACGTGTGTCTGCACATCCTGCCTTAGCGAGCTTTAAAGTGTCTGTACAAAACACCTGAGAGAGCTAAATATAATCTGGCCCGACACACGGTTTGACAAAATGAGTCACGCTCACAAACATTAGTGGGATAAAGAGAGCTTCTTATAAAGATATGAAAAAGAACACAAAGAGAGAGAGAGAGAGAGAGAGAGAGAGAGAGAAGGACAGAGGGAGAGAGAGAGAGAGAGAGAGAGAGAGAGAGAGAGAAAAGGACAGAGAGAGGGGAGAAAGAAAGAGGGAGGGAGGGAGAAAGAGGGAGAGA
>NC_051235.1:29351695-29359195 GCF_015220715.1 Pygocentrus nattereri
TCAAATCTCTGGCATGTGGGTCCCAGTCGAGTCTCAAATCTCTGGCATGTGGATCTAAATCGAGTCTCAAATCTCTGGCATGTGGGTCTGAGTGGAGTCTCAAATCTCTGGCATGTGGGTCCGAGTCAAGTCTCAAATCTCTGGCATGCGGGTCTAAATCGAGTCTCAAATCTCTGGCATGTGGGTCCCAGTCGAGTCTCAAATCTCTGGCATGTGGATCTAAATCGAGTCTCAAATCTCTGGCATGCGGGTCTGAGTGGAGTCTCAAATCTCTGGCATGTGGGTCTGAGTGGAGTCTCAAATCTCTGGCATGTGGATCTAAATCGAGTCTCAAATCTCTGGCATGTGGGTCCCAGTCGAGTCTCAAATCTCTGGCATGTGGGTCCCAGTCGAGTCTCAAATCTCTGGCATGTGGATCTAAATCGAGTCTCAAATCTCTGGCATGCGGGTCTGAGTGGAGTCTCAAATCTCTTGCTTGAGGGTTTGAGTTCAGTTTCAAGTCTCTGGCCTGGAGGTCTGAGTAGAGTCTTGATTCTCTGGCATGTGAGTCCGTGCTGAGGCTTGATTCCCTGTTGTGCAAGTCTGAGTCGAGTCCATGTGAGTCTCTAAGGAGTAAGTCTGAGTCAAATCTCAAATATCTAAGCTGTAAGTCCTAAGTCTTAAGAAGTAAATCTTAAGTCTCTAAGGTGTGAGTTTAAGTTGAGTCTCTGGTCTCTGAGGTTCAGGTCTGTGCTGAGTCTCAAACCTCAGAGGTGCCAGTCTGAGTCCAGTCTCAAGTGCCTGAGCTGTATGTCTGAGTCAAGTCACTGAAGTGCAAGTCTGATTGAAGTCTCAAGTTCAAATCTCGATCTCTGAGGTATGAGTTTGAGTCAAGTCTTGAGTCTCTAAAGAGCGAGTCTGAGTCAAATCTCGAATATCTGAACTGCAAGTCTGAGTCGAGTCTAGAATCACAAAGGTGCAAGTCTGATTCAAGTCCGGCGTGAGTCTCAAGTTTGTGAGAGGTCAAGTCTCAAGCCTTTGGGATGTGAGTCCAAGTCAAGTCTCAAGTCTCTGAAATGCGAGTCTGAGTCAAATCTCAAATCTCTGAAGTGTGACACTGAGGTGAGTCCCCAGTCTTTACAGTGTGAGTCTCGAAGTTTCGAATGTCTGACCCATGAGTTCGAGTTGAGTCTTGAGTTTCTGGTCTCGGAATTTAAGTTGAGTTCTGATCCTCTGGGACATGATTCTGAGTCAGTCTTGATTCTCTGGGGTGTGAGTTCGAGTAGAGTCCTGAAACTCGACTCTCTGAGCTGCAAGTCTGAGTCAAATTTCGAATCTCTGAGGTGTGAGTCTGAGTCAAATCCCCAGCCTCTGAAGCGCAAGTCTAAGCTGAGTCTCTGATCTCTGAGCTGTGAGTCTGAGTTAAGTCTCCAGTCTCTGAGCTGTGAGACCAAATTAAGCCTCAAGTCACGGGGGTGCAAGTCTGCGAGTTGTGCAGCAGGCTAGCTAAATGTTTCGAGTTGGATTTAAGTCATTATTTGAGGCAGCACGGAGTCAGCACTGCAGTAATTACTGCACATGACTGCAGCCGCAAAACGAAACAAAAGGCTTGCATTGAGGTTAGCAGTCCTACACTCTCTACAGAAGATGGTTCTTTAAGGGTTCTTTAGCAAAGAAGATGGTTCTCTATAGAAACATGAACACTCAAATAACTATATGCATGATTCAAGGGTACTTTGCATCATGGAACCTCTTCAGAATGTGTTTTATATGGTTCTATATAGCACAAAAAAGGGTTCTTCTATTGTTACAATGTCAAGCCTGTAACAATAGAAGAACCCGTTTCTTTAATAAAGAACCCTTGAAGAACCATCTTTCTTAAGAGTGTAATTTATTCCATTTTGTGTCTTTTTTTCCCCCTTAGGCTGAAATTTCACACTGCATGAACACATGACTGTGCAGGTGCCTTGTGTTTATACCTGCGCGGGTCACTGTTTGGAAACGGAATGACGATGAGCTGGGAATTCGGAATGATTGCGGTCCATTCCTGTTTCCTCATGTCCTGCAGGGTGGGGGGGGGAGAGGGTGAGAAGAGAAATAACAAAGAACAAAATCACTGACGATACTATGGAAACAACAGCCTTTCCTCTTGCTGAGCGTACTGTCTCCGTGGTAACCTCCTCGCTCACTGTTCATCATCTCCACTCCGAGCTCTTCCCGGCAGCAGATCGCTCTGACAGACGGGATTCGTTTAGAGGTTTAAATCTAGCACCACACTACGGTTTCATTCCATCATGATTCTTCTTCCAACATTTATTCATCTTTATTTATTTATTATAAGGGTCATTCTACGGAAAGGTCCGTTTCTGTGCCCCTAGCATTTACAGATACGGTACACTTGGAAAATCATGTTACAATTTGTTTAGATTTTAAAATAAAACATTGTTATTTGAACAATTACACCAAGTTGAGCTTCAATTTAGCAATATTGGCTTTTAAATCAATCACATAGAATTCCAAGCACCACAGAAGAGCTCGTCCTCACAGTCATGTGGAAAGGCTGAGGCCATATTTTGAGGTTAAAAATGTTTTTCTGCTATTTTAACTGCAATATCAGATCCACATTTGGAGGTGATTTGAAATGAAGGAAATTACTCTAAGCAGATTTTAAAGACTAAAAGCTCCCTTGCAGAAAGGCATTACATGAAATGGTTAAAAATACACTGCCTGATGCCTCAGACATTGCTTCACAACGGTTCTGAGATAAAGTTCTGGCCTTAAAATGTATTTTTTTAATCCGTTCACAGCAGATGGTGTGGTAAAAAAGAACAATAAGACATTTCAGAATTGTTGCTGTTTACCATCAACATTCCGTATAAACTCAGAAGATAGGTTTAGGCTCACTGGTGGTTCTGGAGGGTAAATAAAATGTCTATGTTTGTGTCGTAGTCATGGCGACCCCTGGTTCCCATCACCACCACTGTGAAGAGATCTGAACCATTTCACACCAAACCGCTCTGAATCTCACTGATTACAGCTCAAACACTGAATGATGCAGAAAACCTCGACAGAATTTCCCTTTTAAGAAACAAAACCCTCAGTGTGATTCAGTGAGTTGATGAGAGGTTAGTAATGTTAGCTGCGGTAACACATTAGGATGTAATTGACAATAAAGACTACAGACTGGGTGCCCTTTTAGTGGCTGTGTTTACATGAAAACATTTCTGCCGAACTGATTGAAGACATTCTGATTACAGATGTTTATCTCACTCTGCTCTGTTCACAAAGATCCAAAACTGCTTAGTGTAGACGTTACCATGACAACGAGCATCGCGTGAGTGAGATGAGCAGCAGTGTGCAGTGCTTGTGTTTGTAATTGCTATAAATTGACGTCAGACACAGGAAAACGTCCTTCGCATATCCTTATTAAAGACGGCCGAGAGGACGACGTCGTGATCTGAGACACATAAGCTGGACGTCCGTCCCACCGCCGTCTTTTAAAGACCAGAGCATGAACTTCGTCTCCTCTGCAGACCAGTTTCTGCTCCGCCGCGTTGAACGGGATAAACTCTCACTATGACGCGACGCACATGCAGAACGGACTCAAACTTTCCAATAGGGAACGTAATCGGATACAGGAGTTTACACGGATATTATTCTTCTGTTTCACAGATTATTTACAGGATTTCCCACCTCATTTATTCTGAAATGAGTCAATCAGACTAGATTATTCCAAATGAGGTGTTTACATGGATGTATTCCGATGTGAATGAGCTATTAGTCGGATTATTAACAGATTATCAGGCTGTATGTAAACCTGAGTCAGAATTGAGTCAGATTATAGAATCGCAGACTGGGGTTCGATTCCAGGCCCAGGCAAGTGCACCAAGCTATACCAACAAGAGTTCCAGGGCAAAACTCCCAACTTTGCACTGCCCAACACCAGAGCATGCAAATGCAAATTAATTTCTGCACAGCCTCAGAGCTTTTAACAACTTCTACAGGCTTCCCAGAGACAAAAAGGAGAGGAGACACATTAAATAAAAATAAATAATGCAGTAGAAGAAGCAGAGGAAAAAAGAAAGACAGAAGAGGAAAAAAGGAGATCAAAAGAAAAAAATGAGGAGAAAGAAAGAGTGGAAAAGACAGAAAGGGGTGAAGAGATGAGCAAGTAAATGGACAGGAGAGGAAGAGTAAAAGAAAAAGGAAAGGAAGAGAAGATGAAAAGCAGAGAAGGGAAAGGAGAAGAGGCGGAAAAGGAGCGAAACAGAAATTAAATGGAAAGAAGAAAAAGAAAAGAATGAATAAAATGGAGCAAAAAAGGACAGAAGAGAAATAAAAGTGAGGAAATAATGGGACGAAAGAATCAAGTAGAATGAGAAGAGAAGAAAGGAGAGGAGAAGAGATGAGGTGAAAGGAGAAAACATCCCATTATCTCCATACTGATTATTAGAATCAGGTTGACAGGGATGCTGTTGGTACAAGTCTTGGTGTACGGGAGTCCGGTCTTGGTCTCAAGATCGGTGTTAAGACCAATCAATGGTCTCAGTAGGGCTGATCGACTTGGGGAAAATATCTAATAACAATTTTTCAGACTAATATTACGACTGTGATTAAAATTAAGATAATTTTTAGTAAATTGAGGTTGAGGCCTGTTGGTTTTTTTTTTGGTCACGAAGACCAGAACATCCACCTTTTCCATCTTGAGGATTACAGAGCCTTTCCGATAGGGAATGCAATCAGATACAGGCGTTCACACGGATATTGTTCTTCTATTTAACAGATTATTTATAGGATTACCCACCTCATTCAATCAGATAGAACCTGCATTCAGAGTAACTTCAATCAGACTAGACTATTTTGATTGAGACGTTTATATGGACGTGTTCTATTCCGATTGAGCTATTAATCGGATATTTAACATTATTAGGCTGCATGTAAACGTGGTTACTGCAAACTTCAAGCCACATATTATCTTCTATGGATTTGTAGTCTAGGTGTAATAAAGTACAGTAGTTTGTCATCACTGATGTTGATGCGGCAGCCCAACTGCTCACGCAGCACTTTAGATTTATGGCGTTTGGCTGACGCTCTTATCCAGAGCGACTTACAATTTGATCACTTTTACACAGGAAGGCGAAGGTGGTGTTAGGAGTCTTGCCCAAGGACTCTGATTGGTATAGTGTAGGGGGTTTGCCAAGGCAGGGATTGAACCCCAGTCTACAGTGCGGAAGGCAGATATGTTACCCACTATACCAACCACTTATTGGCAGAAGCCTTCTTTGTAAGCTTTCCATACACGAACTCACAGCTCTATCAATTACAAAGGTAATCTTCCCTCTTCAGGTTGTTTCCAGACAGCAATTAGCAGCAAACACTCAATTCATCTTTCTCGGGATCCTCCGGGGGGCAGATTTTAATTTACGCCGACACATCTATCACAAAGCTGCGCTATGTTCCTGCGCCACTTTAACGGTGCGCGGGCTTCACTGAAGCTTCACTGAAGCTCTGATGCTATTTTAGGAGTGTGTGGACAGAGTGGTTGGTAAATGGAATAGATGAGGTGTTCTGCAGCTGCGTGGGGAGAGTTAACCTACTGCCCACTGATGAGGTCAACTGTGGTCACTACCAGAGGGAGAACTAGCTACAGAACCGACCAATCACGGAGCAGAAGTCGGAGAGAAGAGGAGATGTGAAAAAGAAAAGCAGGGGGAAAGAAGGAGAGAAGGGAAAAAGAATGACAGGAGAGTAAATAATGAGGGAAGAGAGGAAAGGAGAGGAACAGATGATGGAATAAGGGATGAGCGGAGGAGAGGAGCGGAGGAGGGAGAGGAAAGAAGAAACAGCAGAAGAGAAGTTAAAGGAACAGAAAATGAAAGAAGAAGGTAGAGAAGAGACAAAAGGGGAGGAGATGAAATAAAATAAAAAGAATTTATGCAATAACAGAAGCAGAGGAAAAAAGAAAGGAAAGACAGAAGAGGAAAAAAGGAGATCAAAAGTCAAAAGTGGAGAAGACATAGACATAGATAGACAGAGCAAGTAAAAGGAGAAGAGAAGAAAGGAAAAGAAAGGAAGAAAAGGAAAGGAAGAGAGGATGGAAGAAGAAAAGCAGAGAAGGGAAAGGAGGAGAGGGGGAAAAGAAGCGAAATAGAGATTAAATGGAAAGAAGAAAAAGAAAAGAATGAATAAAATTGAGTAAAAAAGGACAGAAGAGAAATAAAAGTGAGGAAAGAATGAGAGGAAAGAAGTGTGAGATGTGAGGATAATAGATGAGATGAAAGGAGAAAACAGGAAAAGAGAAAAGATGAGTGATGAGAGGATAAAAGAGGAGAAAAGAAGAGAGGAAAAAAGAAGAGAAGAGAGATGAGAAGAAAAGACAGGAAAGGAGAATAGCAGATAGGAAAGGAGAAAAGAAAAGAAGAGAGATGAGAGGAGAGAAGAAAAAAGAGATGAGAATAGCAGACAGGAAATGAGAAGAGCAGATAAGAAAGGAGAAAAGAAAAGAGAGAGGAGAAGAGAGGAGAGGAGAAAATAAGAGAGATGAGACGAGAGGAGAAAAGAAGAGATGAGAAGAGAGGAGATGAGAGGAGAAAAGAAGAGAGATCAGAATAGAAGACAGGAAAGGAGAAGAGAAGAAAGGAAAAAAGAAAAGAGATGAGAAGAGAGGAGAGGAGAAAATAAGAGATGAGAAGAGAGGAGATGAGAGGAGAAAAGAAGAGAGATGAGAATAGACGACAGGAAAGGAGAAGAGCAGATAGGAAAGGAGAAAAGAGATGAGAAGAGAGGAGAGGAGAAAAGAAAAGAAGAGATGAGAAGAGAGGAGAGGAAAAAAGAAAAGAAGAGAGATGAGAAGAGAGGAGAGGAGAAAAGAAGAAGAGAGATGAGAAGAGAGGAGAGGAAAAAAAAGAAGAGAGATGAGAAGAGAGGAGAGGAGAAAAGAAAAGAAATGAGAAGAGAAGACAGGAAAGGAGAAAAGAAGAGAGAGGAGAGGAGAAAATAAGAGAGATGAGAAGAGAGGAGAGGAAAGGAGAAGAGCCGATGGGAAAGGAGAAAAGAAAACAAGAGAGATGAGAAGACAGGAGAGGGAAAAAGAAGAGATGAGAAGAGAAGGAAATGAAAGAAGATGAAAAACTGAAAAGACAAAAAGAAGAGAAGAAAACGGAAGAGAATGAAAGAGAAAAGAAAATAAGGAGAAGTGGAAACAACAATACAGGAAAGAAGGAAAGGAGAGAAAGAAAAAGAAAGGAGGTGAACGAATTGAGGAATGAAAAGAACGAGAGGAGAAAAAGAAAAGGTCAGGAAATTAGGAGATGAATGAGACACACAGTGAACATGGAGGAAATATATAGAGACAAGAAGAAAGAAAAGGGGGGAAAAGAGGGGATGGGAAAGGAGAGGAAGAAAGAGGAGAAAAGGTTGGAGGAAAGGAGAAGTGTAGGAGGTCGGCTGGATTCTGTATCGCTCCCCACCCACCCATTTAGTGCCGTTTTCCACTCCGAGAGATTTAATTGGCAGATTTCA
>NC_051235.1:29364195-29369195 GCF_015220715.1 Pygocentrus nattereri
GAGAGAGAGAGAGAGAGAGAGAGAGAGAGATTCATCAATAATGAATGTTTCTATTCTGATTGTGTTTATTTCATTCTCCTACTCGTGTTTACGTTAATTGCTTTGCCAATAAAATAACACGTAGTATTCACGTCAATAAAGTACTGCTAAGCTGTACTGAGAGAGAGAGAGAGCGAGAGAGAGAGAGAGAGAGAGAGAGAGAGAGCCAAGAGACAAAAACATGGAGAGACTGAAAAAAAAGAGAGAGGGAAAGGAGAAAGACGAGGAGGCAGAGGTGTGGAAGACAGAAGAGAATCTGTGAATGAAGGAGCGAAGGAGAAGAGAGGTGCAAGGTGGGAGAGTCACAGACGATGGAGGTGCGAGGGGAAGAAATGAGAAGGAAATGAGTGCAGAGAATAAAACATGAAAGGAAGGATCTGAAATGGAAGAGAATGAAAGGAAAATGGGAGGAGGTAGAGAGAGGAGGGAGGAGGAGAGGGGACGGGGAGAGAGAGAGAGAGAGACAGAGAGAAAGCAATAAAGGGAGATAAAGAAAGATGGAGAAAGGAGGGAAGGGGAGAGGAGAAGGGAAGAGGAAGAGAGGAAGAGAAATAGAGAAACAGAAAGATAGAGAAAGAGGGGGAAAGAGGGAGAGAGAGGAGGAAAGAGAGATGAAGAAAGGGGGAGGGGAGAGAAGATATAGAAAGAGATAGAAAGAGAGTTGAAGAAAGAGGGTAAGAGAGGGGGAGAGAGAGAGAGGGGGAGAGAGAGAGAGAGAGAGAGAGAGAGAGACAGAGAGAAACAGAGAGAGAGAGAGAGAGAGAGACAGAGAGAAACAGAGAGAGAGAGACAGAGAGAGAGAGAGAGAGACAGAGAGAGACAGAGAGAAACAGAGAGAGAGAGAGAGAGAGAGAGAGAGAGAGAGAGAGAGAGATGGGAGAATGTGAGGAGGGACAGGGGGGGAGGATGAGAGGGGAGGGGGAGAAAGAGACAGAGAGAGAGAGAGAGAGAGAGAGAGAGAGAGAGAGAGAGAGAGAGAGAGAGAGAGAGAGAGAGAGACAGAGAGAAACAGAGAGACAGAGAGAGAGAGAGAGAGAGAGAGAGAGAGAGAGAGACAGAGAGACAGACAGAGAGAGACAGAGAGAGAGAGAGACAGAGAGAAACAGAGATAGAGAAAGAGAGACCATTAGAGTTATGCAGGCCCATAAACAGACCCATCTGTGTGCAAGTCGTGCTCTAAAACCTCGCATACACACACACACTCATGCACAAGCGCGCGCACACACACACACACACACTCAGACTCACAAAATGACTGGATGTGGTCTAAACGCCTGCAGCAGCCTCACAGACCCGCGCTCGCCCTCACTCTCTCACTGCTGCATCTGAGTGTTATTTCCACTGTGTTTCTGTTTGTGTGACCACATTAACAGCTGCAGCTAAACGCTGCTGCGCTGACACCTCACAGTAACCTTAGCAACAAACGCAAATCTGCACTCGCTCCTCACTGAGTTTCAGCCATATTTCTATAAAACGCCTTCATCTATATGAAGGGCAGCTCAAACCTCTGCAGTTTTCATGTTTCACGCACTCTCTCAAGGACACGCACCCCCAGAAACAGAGAAAAACCGAGAATGCACGTTACACAAACACTACACTCCTAAACATTCAGACTTATAGACGTGCAGTGCACACAGCACTGCGCAAAAATTTAGACCCTTGAGTTTAAATTTAGAAGCCATTTATCTTACATCACACCCATAGGAGCTTTTATGAGTCCCGGTCTAAATCCACAGGCGTCAATATGGACCTGGTCCTCCTTTGCAGCTCTAACAGCTTCGACCCATCTGGGAAGCTTTCTACAAGATCATGAAGAGTGTCTGTGGGAGTTTGTGCCCATTCATCCAGAAGAGCATTTGTGAGTTCAGACACTGATGTTTGGCGAGAGGGTCTGGCTCACAATCTCTGGTCTAGTTCATCCTAAAGGTGTTGGGTGGGGTTGAGGTCATGGCTCTGTGAGGGTCAGTCAAGCTCTTCCACACTAAACTCACCCAGCCATGACTTTATGGAGGTCCTTTGTGCAGTGGGGCTCAGTCATGCTGGAACAGAAAAGGTTCTTCCCCAAACTGTTCCCACAAAGTTGGAAGCATGTAATTGTTCAAAATGTCTTGGTCTGCTTGGTCCCTTCACTAGAACTAAGGGGCCAACCAATGAAAAACAGGCCTATAGCATTATCCCTCCTCCACCAAACTTTATAGCTGGCACGGTGCAGTCAGGCAGGTAACGTAAATCTCTCAGGTGCCTGAAACATTTGCACAGTACTGCATATATTACTTTAATCAGAGGGACCCAACCACCCGGTCACAGACTGGTACCGGGCCGGGCCGTGAACCATTTGATACCAGGCTGCAGCAATGTGGTTGTGAGCAGGAGGGGGGTTAGAAGCCTTACCGATGAAATATACTATTAAAATATCATTAATGAATGTTATTATAATTTTATGCGCTTGCTTTGAAAATGTTCATAAACTAATTTTATGTGACAATTTTATTAAGTGCTGCTGAAAAATCGCCGTATCGTCTCTCTATGGCCTTCTATACGCATGTAGGTTACTACTGGCTCCTCCAGTTGACAGCATCAAAATAATATTCAATCAAAAATGTGATAACAGCCACATAAAATACATGTTTATCCTCACTTGGGATACTAATACGTCAAAACTACTGTGTGGTATGGGAGGGCAAACTACCAAATAAAGCTGTGAAGCTGTCCTGTTACTTCACCATTTGGAGCGCATTGCTCGTCAACATGCCTCAAAACTTGCTCAACACAGACAATATTCGTATATGATTCGATAAACACAGAACTGGAATGCTGAACCACTGATGAGTGTCTGAGTCAGTGATAACCCAAACTGTCCAGACTGCTTACAGGGTTTATGGGTTTATTAGCGGATGTACCCCCCCGAATAACGATGTGCGCTACTGGTCCATGCCTGTGATTTACTAACACGCTGAGCAGTGTCGTAAAAACACCCAGTAGCCCCATGAAATGTTACATAGTGTAATTCAAGTGGAATCCCTTAATTAAATTTCTGTACAAGTCATTTATTTTCATATAAACAGAGTCGTTCCAAGTGGTTTGGTGTGAAATGCTCAGTTCCAGAGAAACCAGAGCCAGAATAGTTCACAGCAGTGGTGATAGGAACCAGACGTCTGAAGAGTTTGAAGAGTCTGAACGTCTCTCCGATCCTGAAGAGCCACTTTCCTGCAGAGTTCGGCTCCCACCTGTATCCAGCAAGTTGTCCCGCCCCTTATGTAACCCTAATACATCTGATCCAGCTAATCAGGGACTTCGGAAGAGGTTGATTAGCTGGTGTGGCAAACCGATGCTCTGAAGGAAGGTAGCTGTCCAGGACCAGGGCTGGAGGCTCCTGGACATGGGCTGTGCTGGAAAAAGCCTACTATATACTGCTTGTGCACTTATTATGCCTAAAGGAAGAAAGAAGTAAGCAGCATGTGACCAACATGAATTTCCCCAGCATGCCAAAGAGACCAACTACCACTCTAGTACGTGGGTAGAGCTATTTTCATGATGTACTGCATCCTAAAATGCAGCACGGCTGTTCTGGGAGGACGTAACCACCGATGTGACTGCCTGGTTTGCTCCAAACAGTTTAACAACCCAGATTCAGCCTTTTATGGATACATAAACGACATAAAAGGAAATAATTCACCCTGCTGCTGTTTTCTCTGCTGGTCTTGAGGTGAGTTTGCTTACCTTGTCTACTAACTGCACAAACAATGCAATTAAAACAGTAACTCAATAAACTTTAATTTAATTACAGAAGCACAAAATCCAGCACCAGCCAGTTCTGAGACAGTTTCTTCCCCCGGGCCATGAGGCTGATGATCAGCCAGCAGTGCTGGTGTATCTGTCTATAGTCCTGTCACTGCACCTCTGAGTCATCATCATGATGATCTCTATGGACAATCCACACTTCATCCACAACAACGGACTCACTCTGATCTCACTGCGCCTTCAGTTTGGCAAATCTACACTTACACATATAGATTTACACCTTGGACATCTTCTATTCATATCTGAAATCTGGAAGATACATCCCTGTTTCCAACAAATTTGGGATGCTGTGCAAATGCAGACAGAATGCAAAGATTTGCAAATCACTGAATCCTATTTTTATTTACATTCTGCACAGCAGCCCAACTTTTTTGGAAATGGGGTCGTGCATTCTTCTGGACATTCTTCCAGAAGTGCGTTTGTGAGGTCAGACACTCATGTTGGACGAGAAGGCCTGGCTCACAGTCTCACTAGAGTCCACTCTAGAGTCCAGTGGTGGCGCTTTACTCCACTGCATTCCACGCTTTGCATTGCACTTGGTGATGTAAGGCTTGGATGCAGCTGCTCGGCCATGGAAACCCATTCCATGAAGCTCTCTACGCTGTTCTTGAGCTGATCTGAAGGCCACATGAAGTTTGGAGGTCTGGAGCGATCGACTCTACAGAAAGATCACGGTACCATTCACTGAGCTCCTGAGAGCGACCCATTCTTTCACTAATGTCTGTAGAAGCAGTCTGCAGGCCTAGGGGCTCGGCTTTATACACCTGTGGCCATGGAAGTGACTGGAACACCTGAATTCAATTATTTGGATGGGTGAGTGAACACTTTTGGAAATTCCCCCTTGATGTCTAAATGTTGTCTGTACACAAACCAGCTATTCAAGCCTATTTGAGGACAAGTGCTAAATGCCACAGGTGGGTAAGTAGCAAGTAAAAATTAAGTGTATGGTCTTCACACTCAAGTCCGGAGTCAGGACAGTTGAGTCTCGGTTCAAGTCCTGAGTCAGTGAGTGAGCCCTAAACAAGTCAGTCGGCACTCTTCAGCTAATTTAAGGCCATAAAGCTGAATAACGGTTGCAGTACTATAGCCTTTTATGACAGCATTTTAGCATATTGATTTATTATAGATTTTTTTAAATACTACTGACCTTAATAAGAAAA
>NC_051235.1:29374195-29404195 GCF_015220715.1 Pygocentrus nattereri
CCCACAGTAAGGATAAAGCACTGCCTTTATATACAGGCCTTCAGATATACACTCTCAGGATAAGACTGTTAAATCAGTGAAAAGCAGGACTGGATTTTATTTCCTGTTTATTGACCGAGTTTAGACATTAGTGGCCTGAACTGAAGGACTAGCACTAAATCTGATACTCATAGATCACCACTGTTATTATTGCTGGAACACAACCTTGCATCTCCAAAATGGGACCTTGACAAGAGAAGGGAAAAACATACTTTACTTTTAATGTATGTCAATGGAACCAGACGGTTTTCCAAGTCATTTTGGGCTGTTTGTTTTGGTCCAGGAGGTACGGTCGCCTCACAGCAAGGAAGGCCTGGGTTCGATTCCCCAGCCGGGTGACCGGGGTCCTCTCTGTGTGGAGTTTGCATGTTCTCCCCATGTCTGCGTGGGTTTCCTCCGGGTTCTCCGGTTTCCTCCCACAGTCCAAAGACATGCAATCAGGCCAAATTGACACCCTGGGTGTGAGTGACTGTCTGTGTCTGTCTGTCTGTCTGCCCTATGATGGACTGGTGACCTGTCCAGGGTGTATCCTGCCTTCTGCCCGATGACCGCTGGGATAGGCTCCAGCACCCCCAAGAGGCCCTGAGGGAGAACTGGCTTAGAAAATGTGTGTGTGTGTGTGTGTGTGTGTGTTTTGGTCCAATCATCATGAAATTTACACACTGCGTAAAGGACAACAGGCATTTTCATATGATGTCAAAAACTGAAAAAACGACATGTTTTCTTCCAACAGCAGCGAAATACAGAAACACCTGCGACTTCAGAAACGCTGATAAGCCTGTCACAACACAGCGGAGATGTTTCTGGAGGACACTCAGAGGACAGAGACATTCAGACTTTTAAACTCATTGCAGCACAAACATTCACCAGAAAGTGTAATTGTTTTACTTGATTAACAGATTAATATCACTGCATTGTAATGGGAACTGGAAAGGTTTAACTAGTAACACCAGATAAACGATCACAGACCTGCAGCGCTGTGAAGTTCAGAACATGCGCATTCCCTTCTTAACATTTACATTTATGGCATTTTGCTGACGCTCTTATCCAGAGCGACTTACAGTTTGATCATTTTACACAGGTAGGCGAAGGCGGTGTTAGGAGTCTTGTCCAAGGACGTGTATAGTGTATAGTGTAGGGTGTTTTCCCAGGTGTACAGTGTAGAAGGCAGAGGTGTTACCCACTACACTAACCAACCACACCTTATCGTGTTGTTTCCTCTCTTTAATCCTTCTTCATACTGCAGTCTAAGCCACTCTGTGATGTTTATAACGTCACTGACAGCGCGTATGTGTGAGAGGGCAGATGAGGACAGAGATGCTCTGTGAGCTTCAGCTGTATTTGTGAGTTTTGCTGAGAAATTTTTACTGACTGACTACTTTCCTTTTCACCTGAGGGAAGGCGAGGCTACCTGCTTCACTCCATTTATTATTTCAGACAAGCAACAACAAAGCGATCACGAGAATAACTCTCGATTTCTGTTGATTGGTCGGCGCACAACGCTGACTCCTATCAGAGAGGCCACAGCTGGGACCTGTACTTGCACTAACTGGCCACTTTATTGGAAACACCTACCATGTACTTGCACTAACTGGCCACTTTATTGGAAACACCTACCATGTACTTGCACTAACTGGCCACTTTATTGGAAACACCTATCTTGTACTTGTGCTAACTGGCCACTTTATTGGAAACAACCTCCATGTGCTTCTGCTAATTGGCCACTTTATTAGAAACGCCTACCTTGTGCTCCCACTCACTGGCCACTTTATTACAAACACCCACCCTGTACTTCCATAACCGGCTACTTAATTAGAACAAAATAGCACTGAAAACACTGATAATACAAAAAGATACAAACACTGATATGAAAAGCTGCTACAGCTTTAATGCCAACAGCACTGCAGTGAAGCGCAGAAGGTGCGTCAGGTCAGGTCTGCAGATCCGTGTGTGTGTGTTTCTCGCGGTGGAGTCATGGGGATTTCTTACTCTGATGCTGACAGTCCTCCGTATTCATTTGGTTAATTACAGAGAACCTGCTGAAGCCCCACATCGATCTCCAGCCTCATACAGCTCTCCATCCCTCCTCCTCCCTCCAGCCTCCACTTCACCCTTCCTCTCTGCTCCGTGGGGCATCTGCGCTTTTTTATTCCTTCACTGCTGCCTCTGGAAATGAACCCCGACTTGTTTTCTCAGACACTTTCCGCTCACAGACTTTACCGACTCTGATTCAGTAGCACAGCACAGCACACGACACAGCTCAACGCACAACTACGCACAACTACACGGTACAACGGATAACCACACCACACGACACAGCTCAACGCACAACTACGCACAACTACACGGTACAACGGATAACCACACCACACGACACAGCTCAACGCACAACTACGCACAACTACACGGTACAACGGATAACCACACCACACGACACAGCTCAACGCACAACTACGCACAACTACACGGTACAACGGATAACCACACCACACGACACAGCTCAACGCACAACTACACACAACTACACGGTACAACGGATAACCACACCACACGACACAGCTCAACGCACAACTACACACAACTACACGGTACAACGGATAACCACACCACACGACACAGCTCAACGCACAACTACACACAACTACACGGTACAACGGATAACCACACCACACGACACAGCTCAACGCACAACTACACACAACTACACGGTACAACGGATAACCACACCACACGACACAGCTCAACGCACAACTACACACAACTACACGGTACAACGGATAACCACACCACACGACACAGCTCAACGCACAACTACACACAACTACACGGTACAACGGATAACCACACCACACGACACAGCTCAACGCACAACTACACACAACTACACGGTACAACGGATAACCACACCACACGACACAGCTCAACGCACAACTACACACAACTACACACAACTACACGGTACAACGGATAACCACACCACACGACACAGCTCAACGCACAACTATACACAACTACACGGTACAACGGATAACCACACCACACGACACAGCTCAACGCACAACTACACACAACTACACGGTACAACGGATAACCACACCACACGACACAGCTCAACGCACAACTACACACAACTACACGGTACAACGGATAACCACACCACACGACACAGCTCAATGCACAACTACACACAACTACACACAACTACACAGTACAACGGATAACCACACCACACGACACAGCTCAACGCACAACTACACACAACTACACAATACAACGGATAACCACACCACACGACACAGCTCAATGCACAACTACGCACAACTACACGGTACAACGGATAACCACACCACACGACACAGCTCAACGCACAACTACGCACAACTACACGGTACAACGGATAACCACACCACACGACACAGCTCAACGCACAACTACACACAACTACACGGTACAACGGATAACCACACCACACGACACAGCTCAATGCACAACTACACACAACTACACACAACTACACAGTACAACGGATAACCACACCACACGACACAGCTCAACGCACAACTACACACAACTACACAATACAACGGATAACCACACCACACGACACAGCTCAATGCACAACTACGCACAACTACACGGTACAACGGATAACCACACCACACGACACAGCTCAACGCACAACTACGCACAACTACACGGTACAACGGATAACCACACCTCACGACACAGCTCAACGCACAACTATACACAACTACACGGTACAACGGATAACCACACCACACGACACAGCTCAATGCACAACTACACATAACTACACGGTACAACGGATAACCACACCACACGACACAGCTCAACGCACAACTACACACAACTACACGGTACAACGGATAACCACACCACACGACACAGCTCAACGCACAACTACACACAACTACACGGTACAACGGATAACCACACCACACGACACAGCTCAACGCACAACTACACGGTACAACGGATAACCACACCACACGACACAGCTCAACGCACAACTACACACAACTACACGGTACAACGGATAACCACACCTCACGACACAGCTCAACGCACAACTACGCACAACTACACGGTACAACGGATAACCACACCACACGACACAGCTCAACGCACAACTACGCACAACTACACGGTACAACGGATAACCACACCACACGACACAGCTCAACGCACAACTACACACAACTACACGGTACAACGGATAACCACACCACACGACACAGCTCAATGCACAACTACACACAACTACACACAACTACACAGTACAACGGATAACCACACCACACGACACAGCTCAACGCACAACTACACACAACTACACAATACAACGGATAACCACACCACACGACACAGCTCAATGCACAACTACGCACAACTACACGGTACAACGGATAACCACACCACACGACACAGCTCAACGCACAACTACGCACAACTACACGGTACAACGGATAACCACACCTCACGACACAGCTCAACGCACAACTATACACAACTACACGGTACAACGGATAACCACACCACACGACACAGCTCAATGCACAACTACACATAACTACACGGTACAACGGATAACCACACCACACGACACAGCTCAACGCACAACTACACGGTACAACGGATAACCACACCACACGACACAGCTCAACGCACAACTACACACAACTACACGGTACAACGGATAACCACACCTCACGACACAGCTCAACGCACAACTACACACAACTACACAATACAACGGATAACCACACCACACGACACAGCTCAACGCACAACTACGCACAACTACACGGTACAGCGGATAACCACACCGCACGACACAGCTCAACGCACAACTATACACAACTACACGGTACAACGGATAACCACACCACACGACACAGCTCAACGCACAACTACACACAACTAGACGGTACAACGGATAACCACACCACACGACACAGCTCAACGCACAACTACACACAACTACACGGTACAACGGATAACCACACCACACGACACAGCTCAACGCACAACTACACACAACTACACAATACAACGGATAACCACACCACACGACACAGCTCAACGCACAACTACACACAACTACACAATACAACGGATAACCACACCACACGACACAGCTCAACGCACAACTACACACAACTACACAATACAACGGATAACCACACCACACGACACAGCTCAACGCACAACTACGCACAACTACACGGTACAACGGATAACCACACCACACGACACAGCTCAACGCACAACTACACACAACTACACACAACTACACGGTACAACGGATAACCACACCGCACGACACAGCTCAACGCACAACTACGCACAACTACACGGTACAACGGATAACCACACCACACGACACAGCTCAACGCACAACTACGCACAACTACACGGTACAACGGATAACCACACCACACGACACAGCTCAACGCACAACTACTCACAACTACACGGTACAACGGATAACCACACCACACGACACAGCTCAACGCACAACTACACACAACTACACAATACAACGGATAACCACACCACACGACACAGCTCAACGCACAACTACACACAACTACACAATACAACGGATAACCACACCACACGACACAGCTCAACGCACAACTACACACAACTACACAATACAACGGATAACCACACCACACGACACAGCTCAACGCACAACTACGCACAACTACACGGTACAACGGATAACCACACCGCACGACACAGCTCAACGCACAACTATACACAACTACACGGTACAACGGATAACCACACCTCACGACACAGCTCAACGCACAACTACACACAACTAGACGGTACAACGGATAACCACACCACACGACACAGCTCAACGCACAACTACGCACAACTACACGGTACAGCGGATAACCACACCGCACGACACAGCTCAACGCACAACTATACACAACTACACGGTACAACGGATAACCACACCACACGACACAGCTCAACGCACAACTACACACAACTACACGGTACAACGGATAACCACACCACACGACACAGCTCAACGCACAACTACACACAACTACACAATACAACGGATAACCACACCACACGACACAGCTCAACGCACAACTACACACAACTACACAATACAACGGATAACCACACCACACGACACAGCTCAACGCACAACTACACACAACTACACAATACAACGGATAACCACACCACACGACACAGCTCAACGCACAACTACGCACAACTACACGGTACAACGGATAACCACACCACACGACACAGCTCAACGCACAACTACACACAACTACACGGTACAACGGATAACCACACCACACGACACAGCTCAACGCACAACTACACACAACTACACGGTACAACGGATAACCACACCACACGACACAGCTCAACGCACAACTACACGGTACAACGGATAACCACACCACACGACACAGCTCAACGCACAACTACACACAACTACACGGTACAACGGATAACCACACCACACGACACAGCTCAACGCACAACTACACACAACTACACAATACAACGGATAACCACACCACACGACACAGCTCAACGCACAACTACACACAACTACACAATACAACGGATAACCACACCACACGACACAGCTCAACGCACAACTACACACAACTACACGGTACAACGGATAACCACACCACACGACACAGCTCAACGCACAACTACACACAACTACACAATACAACGGATAACCACACCACACGACACAGCTCAACGCACAACTACGCACAACTACACGGTACAACGGATAACCACACCACACGACACAGCTCAACGCACAACTACACACAACTACACGGTACAACGGATAACCACACCACACGACACAGCTCAACGCACAACTACACACAACTACACGGTACAACGGATAACCACACCACACGACACAGCTCAACGCACAACTACACGGTACAACGGATAACCACACCACACGACACAGCTCAACGCACAACTACACACAACTACACGGTACAACGGATAACCACACCACACGACACAGCTCAACGCACAACTACACACAACTACACAATACAACGGATAACCACACCACACGACACAGCTCAACGCACAACTACACACAACTACACAATACAACGGATAACCACACCACACGACACAGCTCAACGCACAACTACACACAACTACACGGTACAACGGATAACCACACCTCACGACACAGCTCAACGCACAACTACACACAACTACACGGTACAACGGATAACCACACCACACGACACAGCTCAACGCACAACTACACACAACTACACGGTACAACGGATAACCACACCACACGACACAGCTCAACGCACAACTACACGGTACAACGGATAACCACACCACACGACACAGCTCAACGCACAACTACACACAACTACACGGTACAACGGATAACCACACCACACGACACAGCTCAACGCACAACTACACACAACTACACGGTACAACGGATAACCACACCACACGACACAGCTCAACGCACAACTACGCACAACTACACGGTACAACGGATAACCACACCACACGACACAGCTCAACGCACAACTACACACAACTACACGGTACAACGGATAACCACACCACACGACACAGCTCAACGCACAACTACACACAACTACACGGTACAACGGATAACCACACCACACGACACAGCTCAACGCACAACTACACGGTACAACGGATAACCACACCACACGACACAGCTCAACGCACAACTACACACAACTACACGGTACAACGGATAACCACACCACACGACACAGCTCAACGCACAACTACACACAACTACACAATACAACGGATAACCACACCACACGACACAGCTCAACGCACAACTACACACAACTACACAATACAACGGATAACCACACCACACGACACAGCTCAACGCACAACTACACACAACTACACGGTACAACGGATAACCACACCTCACGACACAGCTCAACGCACAACTACACACAACTACACGGTACAACGGATAACCACACCACACGACACAGCTCAACGCACAACTACACACAACTACACGGTACAACGGATAACCACACCACACGACACAGCTCAACGCACAACTACACGGTACAACGGATAACCACACCACACGACACAGCTCAACGCACAACTACACACAACTACACAATACAACGGATAACCACACCACACGACACAGCTCAACGCACAACTACACACAACTACACAATACAACGGATAACCACACCACACGACACAGCTCAACGCACAACTACACACAACTACACGGTACAACGGATAACCACACCTCACGACACAGCTCAACGCACAACTACACACAACTACACGGTACAACGGATAACCACACCACACGACACAGCTCAACGCACAACTACACACAACTACACGGTACAACGGATAACCACACCACACGACACAGCTCAACGCACAACTACACGGTACAACGGATAACCACACCACACGACACAGCTCAACGCACAACTACACACAACTACACAATACAACGGATAACCACACCACACGACACAGCTCAACGCACAACTACACACAACTACACAATACAACGGATAACCACACCACACGACACAGCTCAACGCACAACTACACACAACTACACAATACAACGGATAACCACACCACACGACACAGCTCAACGCACAACTACGCACAACTACACGGTACAACGGATAACCACACCACACGACACAGCTCAACGCACAACTACACACAACTACACACAACTACACGGTACAACGGATAACCACACCGCACGACACAGCTCAACGCACAACTACGCACAACTACACGGTACAACGGATAACCACACCACACGACACAGCTCAACGCACAACTACGCACAACTACACGGTACAACGGATAACCACACCACACAACTCTACAACCACACAATACAACTCCACAACCATACAACACATTACAGCTCTACAAACAGCTCCACAAACACTCATAACACAATAAATAACAATATAACACAAAAGAACTCCACAAACACCACAACCTTTATTAGGGCTGCAGTTTCAGACCCACGCAGACCTCTTACTAAACGCCATGTCAACAGCCACAATCGCCGCATCATTAGCATTATGCTAATCAGTTGGCTGTTTAAGTTATTGATGGCGACGTTATGGTTTCTGACTGATGCGCTGCTTCGACCTCACGAACCAAAACCACTTCTGAATCTTCTGCTTTACTTTCTCTAATAAAAGAAGCAGTTTTACAGTTTTTCATCTTGCAGGGTGATTCGGTCCCCCGCGCACACACACACACACACACACACACACACACACACACACACAGGCTGCTGTCACAGTGGGGCTGGCATTAACATTGCAGCTGCTGATTCAGAGTGTCTGTTTGGATCGATCCATAACGTGTGAGCTCTGAAAGAACTCCCTCACTGCCACTCACAGCAGCAGCACTGCACTGCACTCACTGCATAATAACCACTGCAGTCTCCCACGGAGCTGCTCCATGACACAGCCCTCTCACCTTCACTTTCAGACGGGAAGGCATGGCTGATCCGTCTGCTCCTCTTATTCTCTTCTCTAAAAGCTCTTATATTTAAACTGAAAACAATTTGTGCATTTGTTTCCACAAACAAGCAAACAGATGCAGAGAAAACGCTTCAGACTTCAGTCGCTCTCACTCTGGTGCTTCAAGAACCTTCACCTTGTTCACTGCAGTTTTCAGCGAAGCCTTCAGTAAACACTCTCATTTGCTATATACACCGGTCAGGCGTAACGTTCTGACCGCCTCCTTGTTTCTACACTCATTGTCCACTTTATCAGCTCCACTTACTGTATAGCTGCACTCTGTAGTTCTACAGTTACAGACTGTAGTCCATCTTATTCTCTGATACTCTGTTCTTCAGTGGTCAGGACCCCCATGGACTCTCACAGAGCAGGTACTTATTGGGTGGTGGATCATTCTCAGCACTGCAACAACACTGACAGTGTTGTGTTGTGCTGGTATGAGTGGATCAGATTTTTAAGCACAGTTTTTAAGCACTGTGTCCACTCACTGTCCGCTCTATTAGACACTCCTACCTTGTCGGTCCTCCTTGTAGATGTAAAGTCAGAGACGACAGCTGCACAGCTGCTGCACAGTTTGTGTTGGTCATCCTCTAGTCCTTCATCAGTGGTCACAGCACGCTGCCCACAGGACACTGCTGGCTGGATATTTTTGGTTGGTGGACTATTCTCAGTCCAGCAGCGACAATGAGGTGTTTAAAAACTCCAGCAGCACTGCTGTGTCTGATCCACTCAGACCAGCGCAACACACACAGTAACACACCACCACCATGTCAGCGTTACTGCAGTGCTGAGAATGACCCACCACCCAAATACTACCTGCACTGTGAGGGTCCATGGGGGTCCTGACCACTGAAGAACAGGGTAACAGAGTATCAGAGAAACAGATGGACTACAGTCTGTAACTGTAGAACTACAGAGTGCAGCTATACAGTAAGAGGAGCTGATCAGATGGACAATGAGCGTAGAAACAGGTGGTCAGAGTGTTACGCCTGATTGGTGTGTGTCTGCACACATCGTCGCTGCGAGAACAAAACCTTGTGTATCCATTTTCATTTTTTTAACACTATGTAACGTAAGCCTTCTGTAGTTAGCATTTTGGAGATACAAGGTTTTGGTTTGACAGTGACGATATGATGTTCAAGAAAGGGGACATTGCTGATTGCAGTGATAAACTGCTGCCAATACACTACATGTAGAAAAGTATTGGGACACCTCCACATCTCACCCACAGGAGCTTTGAGGAATCACGGTCTAAATCCAAAGACATTAATATGGCGCTGGTCCCTCTTTGCAGGTGCAACATCTTCCACTCTTCTGGGAAGCTTTCTAAAGATTTTGGAGAGTGTCTGTGGGAATTTCTGTCCATTCATCCAGGACAGCATTTGTGAGGTTAGACACTGATGTTGGGTTGGCTCCCAATTTCCGTTCTAGTTCATCCCAAAGGTGTTGGATGGGGATAAGGTCAGGGCTCTGCGAGGGTCAGCCAAGTTCTTACACACCAAACTCACCCAGTCATGAGCTTATGGAGCTGCTTTGGTCACTGGGGCTCAGTCATGCTGTAACAGAAAAGATTCTTCCTCAAACTGTTCCACAAAGTTGGAAGCGTAAAATTGTCCAAAATGTCTTGGTGCTGAGTCATTAAGATTTCCCTTCACTGGAAATCAGGATTCTAGACCAACCCCTGAAAAACACCCCATAGCATCATCCCTCCTCCACCAAACTTTACAGCTGGCACAGTGCAGCCACTTCCAGTGTTCATCTATCGAGACTGCAAGACTGTGCGCTTAATTGTATCCACCTGTAAGCAATAGGTGTGGCTGAAACTCCCAAACTCAATAATTAGGAAGGGTGTCCTAATACTTTTGACCATACAGTGCATGTACTCTTGTATAAAATACAGATAAGTGTAAATAAGTGTTATCTGTGAATTCATTAAAATAACAGTGACATTATCAAATAGAAATACAATTCTCATTAAAAATGTGCCAGGGTATGGTAACCGTACCCTACGGTAACAACAATACATGGAAAACATTACAGCTCTTCTGGCTGCCATGGCAACCCAGCATGCTTAAAATCAATACTGATTTCCAGCTGTTACAGGCAGATTCACTATTTTGGTTGCTTCCAGTTTGTTCTAGGCAGTTTAACCACTATGGCTGCTCTTCAGCTTTGCTGCAGGATTGAGGCGTCGCCCCTCTGAGTTTAGTTTCAGAGGGCCAATGACGTGACGGCCCCCTGGATTTGGCGCCTATGTCGACAGCGACGATACGCTCTACGCCGTAATCTTAGACCACAAACACACTCTTCAGAGCAGGAAGTGACCAGAACATCATCGTTGACTTTTATCTGAAACGCTCTGGCCAGGGTTTATCAACCTGCGCACCTGTCGGCAGGTGATAAAGCAGACGGTAAGAGTGGTGTGTGCGCGTATGTTGTGTATAAGTGTGTATAAACACGTGTACGTGTGGAAGTGTTTGCAGTTGATTCGGTTTATGTTTATAGATCCTCTCCCTTAAAAAACAGCCTCCTCTCCTGTGAGTCTTTAGCCGAGTCCACACTCGTTTCTGTTTCTCAGTGGAAAAATAGCAGTTAATTTAAGTGGAAACTTGTGCCCTGTCCACCACCTGCAGTTGTCATAGTCTAAAAATATGAAATATAATAAAACCATAAGACAGAGAGGACAGTTCAATTCTACAGAGCCCTGCTGGTGACATTCCACATAAATAAAAATAACGCCACGCCTCACTAACGCGCTGAAACGAGATCCTAAAGAGTCGTAATGACTTAAGTCTGGGAATGAGATAATTAAGTTGTGGCCACAACATAATAAGGCATGGGAACGAGATTATGCCTTACTAAGTTGTGGCCAGGCATTAGGCTCTCATTCCCACACCTTACTAAGTCATGGCCATGTATTAGGATCTCATTGCCATGCCTAACTAAGTCGTGGCCATACATTAGGATCTCGTTCCCATGCCTTACCAAGTAGTAGGCACGCATTAGGATCTCGTTCCCATGCCTTACCAAGTTGTGGCCACGCATTAGGATCTCATTCCCACACCTTACTAAGTCATGGCCATGTATTAGGATCTCATTGCCATGCCTAACTAAGTCGTGGCCATACATTAGGATCTCGTTCCCATGCCTTACCAAGTAGTAGGCACGCATTAGGATCTCGTTCCCATGCCTTACCAAGTTGTGGCCACGCATTAGGATCTCATTCCCATGCCTAACTAAGTCGCGGCCATACATTAGGATCTCATTCCCATGCCTAACTAAGTCGCGGCCATACATTAGGATCTCATTCCCATGCCTAACTAAGTCGTGGCCATACATTAGGATCTCATTCCCATGCCTTACCAAGTCATAGCCACACATTAGGATCTCGTTCCCATGCCTAACTGAGTTGTGGCCACGCATCAAGATCTCATTCCCATGTGTTACTAAAAAAGTTAACACATCATAAAGCCTCAAATTTCAGCATGAACTGATTCACTTGCACAATTATTCAATGAATCATGAAATCTCAAATTGATTCATTTATAACATGATTCAATGTTTCATAAAAGCCAACATTTCTCACAATTTGATTCACTTATAATTCTTTCTAAATTGATTCAGTATATCCTGAAATCTTAAAATTTCACCACTTTTCAAATCACTCACAAAGCGATTCGCTGCACCCTGAAAGCTCAGATTTCACCATGGTTTGATTCACCTGGTATTTTCCAGTGCATCCTCAGATTAATAAACTTACCACGATTCAATTCACGTTGTACTTCTTAAGAAACTAAATAAAAAAAACTTGATTTGATTCGCTAATGAAATGATTCAGTGCATCATAAATTCTTATGTTTCATTTTGAAGGTTTGGATTCATTTCTTAAAAATGAAGATGATAAACTACTTTTACACCAGTGGAATAAAGACCATAATAATACTGCTAATAATAATACTAATAGCACGTTTTAATTATGACTGATAATAATAATAATAGTTATAATCTGAATGATGCTGAATCACCACCTTCACATTCTCACAGCCCACAGTCTCTGTTCTTTCTCCTCCTTTAGCTGTTTTGGGACCTGTGTGTTTGACCCTTCAGCCCCAGTCCTAATCTTTAGCGCTGATTCGAGTCCAGTGGCGGTCAGCTCAGAGTTCAGTAGTAAAACTAATCTGTGAGCCGAGCCCCTCTGGCCGCACTGCAGATGCTACGTGACCAGGGTTATGAGAGCTTATCGTTCTGCAGGAAACTAAAGCTCAGTTCAGGTTACAGCTTCTCATGTTTTATCAAAAGCATCCGTGTTATTTTTCCAACTTTGGGGAAAAGTAAACGCCCCTGTGACCGGCCTTTCAAATGAACACGACCGTGCCGTCTGATCACAACTTCAAAAGACCAAAGATTCGGGAAGCTACACGAGGTCCTCTCTTTCTGCCTTTTCTGTTCTCGTTTCTGGTGCTCTTTCCTGTCTCCCTTCACGTTTGAAATGTTTGCGACTCGTGTGATGAGACTTTGCTGTCAAATCAGAGGAAGTTCATTATAATACAAAGAGAGCGAGAGAGAAAAAAACAGTTAGTGAGCAGCCCTATCCCTGGCACCTGGGAAGCAGTTGGGGGTTAGGTGTCTTGCTCAAGGGCACTTCAGTCACGTACTGTCGGCTAAGAGGATCGAACTGGCGATCTTGCGGTCACAGGGCTGGTTTCCCTGACCTCCAGCCCACGACTGCCAGACCACAAGAAGATAAAATAACTGACCACAAGAAGAATTTGGAAAGATGCTACAGAGGAACCAACTTTGATAGGCAGCTCTTTAAACAACTATGTTTATGTGATGGTGAATAACCCTTTTAAAAGTTTCCACATAATATGAAGTTTCTTCCCAGAACCATAGAGTCAAGCCAAGAACTGCCAAGGAACCTTTATTTCTAAAGAAAAACAAATACCCTTCACTGAGTCGGACAGTAAAGAACCATTTTTGTAAAATGACCGGTTACTTACTTGGGCCAGTCGTGGGCTGGAGGTTAGGGAACCAGCCTTGCGGCCAGAAAGTCTGATCTCCTGAGCCAACGGTGTGTGATTGAGGTGCCCTTGAGCAAGACACCCGACCCCCAACTGCTCCCAGGGCTCTGTAGATAGGGCTGCCCACCGCTCTGGGCAGCTCACTGCCCCCTAGTGTGTATGCTTTAAATGCGGAGGTGAAATTTCCCCATTGTGGGACTAATAAAGAGTCACTTTAACTTCTTCTTTTCTGGTCAAAAACAGAAGAAGCACCTTTGATCACTTCCAAACAGAAATATTCACGGCCCGAAATCCCTAATTGATAAGGCTGCGCTGCTCAGCGAGCATTTCTTAATAAAACCTGTAATAAAACATGCCACTTCAATCCACAATAAATGAACCATCTCTTTATCTAAAGGTACGACAACAATGACAACCACACCGGATGTGATGGATTCAGTCACAGACCAACTAAAACTCAAAATGAAAGCTCACCGATGCTCATTTAGATTCCGCCTCGGAGTCAGAAAGACAGGAAAAAAAAACTCGGACAGAAAAAAGGGAGATATTGAAGTTCACAGACGGTCTGCTTGCTCCTTCACTATTGAGGAATTACTCAATAAAGGAAGCGGGCTTTAACGGACATCGCTGGAGACCCTCATACAGGCAGCCGAGCAGACTTTAAACCCACCATATAATTCATCTCTTTAAAAAAAGAAATCTCCATTTCTCTCTTCGCGCGCGGAGCGGAGGCCCCCCAAATCTATTATTTCCAGTTATCTGAAAATAATTCCTGTCCTTTTAGCCCTTCAGTAATTCATCTCCGAAATGGCTCTGTCACGTCTCCTGGACTGTGCTGGAGGATATTAACTGCTCGTCTTCATCTCGGCTCTCTCAGAGCCCCACACAGAGCGCCGGCCTGCCCGGGTCACGGCCACCTCCGGGCTTCAAAAGACACTTCGCAGGTTGCTCATGAAACAAAACGGATTAGCCTGCTGACGGTTCCACGCCAAACCCATCTGCATCCGAGCCCTCGTTACTCTCCACAGCTTTTCTTCTGAAGCTTCGCGAGGTAAACGGAGATGAGGTCACTCCTTCCTCACCATCACACCGTCCGAAAGCCGGTCAAGAGGATAACCTCGAAGACCGAAATGGACACGACTGTTTCTACACCTCGTCAGGACGCGCGGCATTTACTTATGCAGTTATATGCAGAAGTTTGGGCGCCCCTGGTTTATTTACAGTGGTTATGGTTGGTTCTGCTGACTTGTCAGTTCTTTACTTTACACCCTAAACTAAAATCTGCATAAAAATGTATATTTTTATGTTCTATGTCAACTTATGTTTAATAGACTTCACATATATGTGTGCACATCTCTCTCTCTTCTCTACACATACACACACACACACACACACACACACACACACACACACACACACACACACACACACACTATTACAGACTGTAGTCCATCTGTTTCTCAGTTACCCTGTTCTTCAGTGGTCAGGACCCCCATGGACCCTCACAGAGCAGGTACTATTTGGGTGGTGGATCATTCTCAGCACTGCAGTAACACTGACGTGGCGGTGGTGTGTTAGTGTGTGCTGCGCTGGTCTGAGTGGATCAGACGCAGCAGTGCTGCTGGAGTTTTTAAACACCTCAGTGTCGCTGCTGGACTGAGAACAGTCCACCAACCAAAAATATCCACAACAGTCTGTAACTGTAGAACTATAAAGTGCAGCTATACAGTAAGTGTGTATATATATATTGTATATAAGTGTGTGTATATATATGTTGTAGGAACAAAAACAAAACCTCGTATCTCCAAAACGGTAATTTTACAGGAGAAGGAAAAACATAGTTCATAGTTTACATTTAATGTAAGTCAATGGAACCAGAGTTTTTCCCCAAATAATTTGGGGCTGTGTCTTTTGGTTGATTCATCATTAAATTTACACACAAGGAAAAGGGCAACAGGCATTTTCAAATTATGTAAAAAAACTGAAAAAAAACAAAAATGGAGACAAAAGAAGGAACTTCTGCCCAGTTTTATGTATTTTATGTATTTCCCACCCAGTATGTTCAGCAAATAAACTGTAATAGTGCATTAAAATGTTCCGACGTGTGTCTCTGTAGAAGACGTGTAACTTGGTTGTGCTTCATAAGTCTTACATGCATGTGTGTAAGCACCTCTGTATTAACAGGATCTGTATTTTTAGATATTTTTGAAAGCCCCTATATGTAATAGCATGTTAAATCATTCAAAAGTTTGGAATCACTGCTTTTTTGAACATGCTTGTATAAAATATTTCTGCAATGAAACTCATTTCGCAGAAACTTTCAAACAGTTTGTAGGAAGCTGCAAAATGCAGACAGTGTTGATAAACAGAGCTGTAAGCGATTTCTTCATAAGTGAAAAAATGTACGGTATCAAGAAAGAACATAAACAGAATGCCATCCAGAAAGTTCACCATCAAAACTCACCAATTTATAGTATTCACAGTTTATATAGTACTTATATAGCAAATGCAGGTTTACAGGTTACGTCATATCACTTCTATATTTTTTCCCATGTCCAAAATTGTTGCTTCTAAAGCACTTTAACCTCTTTTTCTCCAGGATGCCAAATCATAAGGCAAATTATTCAGTAACTGCATGAAATAAACATAAAATTTTATTTTTATTTTATTTTATTTCTGTAAAAGTTCCCCTCAAATTACCAGAACGTGTGTTTTATGATCTCCACATTTCACTATATGCCTACAATTCACTGCTGAAAGCCAAAAATCTCGGCCGCTCTTTGTGTTGTTCTCTAAAAGTGATGTTTCCAGAGCAGATCACTGAAGAGACGCCGTCTGTTTATAGTTTAGAGCCCAGATTTGGGGAAAAACGGGTCGACTTTCAGTAGAAAAACAAAGTTCAGCTTCTTTTATTATAAGGGTTTAAAATGACATCACCGTCTATTAGACTGGAGAGAAGAGCTACAGCCTCACACGACGCCCAGCTTCTGAATGGAGCTTATGGAATATGAACGTTATGAAGAGCATGACCAAGTGCGTTTTGGAACCTCCGGTGGTTCCAAGGAGCTTAAGAAGTTAAACAGTGAATAATGTATGCGTTTAAGTTTTGGGCTCTAGCTTATAACATTTTAATCTACACTGCACGAATTATCATTGCGTAACACTTATTAGTACAACTTATTCTGACATTTAGTGAATTGGAGGGGAGCACAATCTGACATTTGTTCTTTTTAATAAATAAGTCACATCATTTTTTAAGTATTTAAGAGAGAATTTTTAAAATATGCAATCAAACAAGTCTACAAGTCTCAAATCAAAACATCAGCTTTGCTTCCAGAACCTATAATTTGCATACAATTCAGCCAAAAGAGGAGGGTCCCGCTAACAGTCGCAACAACGTCTGGCAAATTCAGTAAATTCTGAGATTTCCTCCCCGCTGCATAAAAATTTAAAGCATAAAAATAAATATGAACAGTTAAAAGAGTATGATACATGAAAGCGATAGAGCTACAGTTTATTTACTTCATGATTTATAAATCTATATATAATAAATGACCTATTTTTATATAAATCTGAGCATAAAAACGCACCAAAACCATCATTTTAACCGTTTAGCTATGCGGAAATAATGAATTTAAGCTGCAGAAATTCAGCCGAATTCCCTAAGACTGGTAACTGACTAATAAGCTCACAGTTTAAGCCAATTTACAACAACAGACGTTATGAATAATGTAATTTTTAGAGAACACAACCCTCCCTGAAGACATGATGTGCCTTAAAGGGGTGTTTCATTGATTTTAACTTGGAAAAACTGGCAATATTAATGCGCGCTGTGGTTCCTGAACAAGCCGTCTGTCAAGCGCTCTGGGCTGAAGTCATATGATATTAAGATATGATCTTCAGAAGCATCTTTACAAATGGAAACATGGATTTCTCAGACTCCATGTGGACCACTCTGGTTGTGAGAGGTCTGAAAGCAGTCAGACAGGAAGGCAGTGAAGTCCTGCTTTGAGCTGCTGTCACTGTGACGCCGCTCTGAGAGCCGAGTGTCTGCGCGAGCAGGAGAGTGTCAGTTTATCAGCACTCACCGGAGGCGTTCTTCAGGTAGCCATTAGAGTCCACTGAGGTGTACATGACATACGGGCCAGGCTGATTCACGCCGAATGGCTGTGGGGGAACACACACACACACACACACACACACACACTAGCATGAGCACACACAGTTGATTTTAGGCACATTATAATATAAATCTATTTAAATAATTTGTAGAACTGCTATTTTTATTATAGCCTACTTAAGCAATAGAACCTGAGAGGGAATGCATTATCACGAAATAACATCACTGTGATCTGGTGGCCGTAGATCATCACAGCCGTGATGTTATTGGTGATAACTCCCTCCTCGAGTGCTCTACTGCTTTAATACAGCAGTTAAATAAATACAGTAAGAAATGAATAAACTGGCCGTTTAATATGTTTTAATGTTCAGTTCCTTCCTCCTAATTATAGCTCCTTAACGAGCAGCTTGTTGCTACGTCAGAGTAACGAGCTCCGCCCACTCGCTGCTCAGCCGGCACTTCGTTCTCCAGCTCCTTACGCTAAATTCCCAAACTGTCGTCACCACTGAGCAGCTTTTCAGTCGGCAGCTGTGACAGAAGAACAGCTGAACAACCTGGAATCAGCCAGAAATGAACCCAACACCATTCGCCAGACGTGTCTGATCTTCAGAGTCGGACCAAATCAGACTGAGCCGTAAAACTGAGCCAATACCAGGTTCAGCTCAGTTTGGTCAGTTTGTCCAGATCAGTATTAATGTTGTTTTGTTCCAGCCGGTCTGTAAAGCTTCTTACAGCCCGTTTAGTTTGGCGAATGGTGTTGGGTTCATTTCTGGCTGATTCCAGGTTGTTCAGCTGTTCTTCTGTCACAGCTGCCGACTGAAAAGCTGCTCAGTGGTGACGACAGTTTGGGAATTTAGTGTCGTCTCGTCTTCAGAGTCGGACCAAATCGGCTGTCGGTCAGATGTGATCTTAACAGTGTCCGTTTTCTGTTTGTGGAAAAGTAAGAAGTAAAAACGTTCAAATGGCTTGAGCGTCTCCTACAGCTGTCAAAGTCTTTGCTTAGCAATCACGTCTCAGCAGAGTGGTAGTGTTTGTGAAAAACCTGTGATGTTATGGTGAAATAACCGCACAGTTAGAAGGCCTCTCAACCAATCAGCTCACATGGCCAAACTAAATGCTGTATACATTAACAACACCACACTAACAAGTTTTAAGTAGGGAAACCCCAATAGAATTGAGCTCATGAACTGCATAGAAAATCCATAGATACAGATTACTGTCACAATTATTTGCAGGTCTAAATAAACAAGTCTAGTCGTCAAGGCTGGCAGCTCATTACAAACTGGTCCCTTGTATAAAAATATTTTGGAAAGTGAGGAGTCCTCAAACTTTCCACAGACAGTCATAAGTCTGTGAGAACTTCAGTTCATGTTCTGCCAGATTTTGTCACTTTTCTCACTGGCCCAGTTGAGCGTTCCTGATCCTGGAGATCCTGGAGATCACAGACATCCAGCAACATAAGCCAGCTCACAGCTTAGAGCTGTCAGAAGGTTTGGGCTGCGGCAGACTTCTCCAAACTAGAGCACAGCTGACACGAAAACTCTCAAAACCCAGGAAATTCCAACAATAAATATTTTTTTAAATAATGCTTAAAAAATTGATATGACTGAACAGTCTAATGTGTGTCAGATAATACATTTTGCAAACTCAAACAGCAGAAACTCAGAAATGATATAAAATAGTACAAATAGTATAAATATTAAGATGAATGTATGAATAAATCTGAAACTGAACGAAACAGGTGAATAACATCACGCTTCTCATCTCATCTCTGAGTATAGCTTCCTTTTGCAACCCTTTGCAGAACGAAAACTGTTAAAAATCATTAAACATTTGGTCACACATCCAACTCATTGAATTCAGGTGTTCCAATCACTTCCATGGCCACAGGTGCATAAAGCCGAGCCCCTAGGCCTGCAGACTGCTTCTACAGACATTAGTGAAAGAATGGGTCGCTCTCAGGAGCTCAGAGAATTCCAGCGTGGTACCGTGATCGGACGCCACCTGTGCAGCAAGTCCAGTCGTGAAATTTCCTCACTACTAAATATTCCACAGTCAACTGTCAGTGGGATTATAACAAAGTGGAAGCGATTGGGAACGACAGCACCTCTCTCAACTTTCTGTAGAGTCAGTCACTACAGACCTCCAAACTTCATGTGGCCTTCAGATCAGCTAAAGAACAGCGTAGAGATCTTCATGGAATGGGTTTCCATGGCCGAGCAGCTGCATCCAAGACTTACACCACCAAAGCGTGGAATGCAGTGATGTAAAGCGCCGCCACTGGACTCTAGAGCAGTGGAGACGTGTTCTCTGGAGTGACCAATCACGCTTCTCCGTCTGGCAATCCGATGGACGAGTCTGGGTTGGGCAGTTCCCAGGAGACGGTACTTGTCTGACTGCATTGTGCTGAGTGTAAAGTTTGGTGGAAGGGGGATCATGGTGTGGGGTTGTTTTTCAGGAGTTGTGCTCGGCCCCTTAGTTCCAGTGAAAGGAACTCTTAAAGCTTCAGCACCAAGAGATTTTGGACAATTTCATGCTCCCAACTTTTTGGGAACAGTTTGGGGACGTCCCCTTCCTGCTCCAACATGACTGCACACCAGTGCACAAAGCAGGTCCATAAAGACGTGGATGAGCCAGTTTGGTGTGGAAGAACTTGACTGGCCTGCACAGAGTCCTGACCTCAACCCCATAGAACACCTTTGGGATGAATTAGAGCGGAGACTGTGAGCCAGGCCTTCTCGTCCAACATCAGTGTCTGACCTCACAAATGTGCTTCTGGAAGAACGGTCAGAAATCCCCATAAACACTCCTAACCCTTGTGGAAAGCCTTCCCAGAAGAGTTGAAGCTGTTATAGCTGCAAAGGGTGAGCCGACCTCATATTACACGCTATGGATTAAGAATGAGACGTCACTCAAGTTCATATGCGTGTGAAGCCAGACGACCGAATACTTTTGGCGATATAGTGTTTTTATCTGGGCTGTTTTGTTTACTGCTTTTGCAGGAAAAAGCACAAAAAAAACCATCAGAAAAAATACAGATAACCATAAATCGAGTAAACTGTAAGAATAATGAGTTCATTAGTAAAGTTATGAATATGTAGGTTAGATAAACTAGGTGTTGGATGGTGAGTGTAAACACTGAACTTCCTCCAGCGAAGCTTTGCAAATGGTTAAGTGACACTATTAGAACACCTTTAGATTTAAGGTCATGGTTTTGTTAGTTTTTTTGGAACAAACAAAAAAAAATAATAATAAAAAAAAGATGTAACTGTCAGTATTTTCTCAGTTTGACTTTAATTAATTACAATAAATCTCATCATCAGACAAACGATACACACTAGATGTTCAAAAAGACTCATTTACCAATTAGTAGTTTAATTAGTATCAGTTATATAATATAAGAACGGAAAAAACCCACACAAAACGGCTGTGAACAGATACAAAGACGGACGTTACAACCAGGAGTCGTAACAACAGTAACATCAATCAATCAGAACTTAAATATGAAGTTTTTACTGAAAGGTTTTCAGGTCTTTAGGTGATTACTACAAATTCTAAGAACATTAAACGTTTAAATGGTAAATAAACTTGTCTTGTCTGTTTATTGTAAACTGTCTATTTATATTTATCTGAGATTTGAACATCACTTCTGAAATACGATGGAATTCTGGACTTAACTTGATGCACATCAGTCATTCCAGCAGGTCTGTTCATTATTCTGTACACATTTAACGCGTCTTCCTTTAATTCAATCTCCCCACGGATAACCTGTCGGCTGTGGCGTTCAATAGGATGAGCGCATTAAGCACACGAAAAACAAAAAAAACAAGTACCTCTAAAATGGTGACTTCACCATGGAGGCCAAAAACGTTCTTTTAGTCTAAGATAATAAAAGCATATCATTTCAGAGCTTTTCTGTGGGTCCATTCATCATCACACTTGTACACAGCATAAAGGGCAGCTGCTGAGCTGAAATGATGCCGAGGAAAAAAAACGGACGATGTCAGGATCAATTTATACACTTATCTTCAGTCAAACAGGTTTTATATTATAGAAAACATGAAATTCAAACTTTTGAGCAGCAATGAATCTCAGTCAGGTCCTAAACATCTGAGTAAAGCCTCCATAAAAGCGTTTTGGCTTCCACACAGACACCAATCCAAGCTAACACTAATGGGCAGGACAGCCTGGGAGAGCCGGAATGAATTTTTAAAGGTGAGTGTGCGTTAGTGTGTGTAAATGTGTGCGTTAGTGTGTGCATTAGTGAGTCTAAATGTGTGTTAGTGTGTCCGTTAGAGTGCATTTGTGTGCATTAGTGGGTTTTAGTGTGTGTGTGTATAAATGTGTGTTAGTGTGTATAAATGTGTGTTAGTGTGTGTTTTAGTGTGCATTGTGTATGTTAGTGTGTGTTAGTGTGTTTAAATGTGTGTTTTAGAGTGCATAGTGTGCATTAGTGTGTGTAAATGTGTGTTAGAGTGTGTTTTAGTGTGCACTGTGCGTGCTAGCGTGTATTAGAGTGTTAGTGTGTGTCTAAATGTGCGTTAGTGTGTGTAAATGTGTGTTTTATTGTGCATTGTGTGCATTAGTGTGTATTAGCGTGTGTAAATGTGTGTTAGTGTGTTTTAGTGTGCATTAGTGTGTATTAGCGTGTGTAAATATGTGTTAGTGTGTGTTTTAGTGTGCATTGTGTGTGCTGGTGTGTATTAGTGTGTGTAAATGTGTGTTAGTGTGTTTTAGTGTGCATTAGTGTGTATTAGCGTGTGTAAATGTGTGTTAGTGTGTTTTAGTGTGCATTGTGTGTGTTAGTGTGTATTAGTGTGTGTAAATGTGTGTTAGTGTGTTTTAGTGTGTGTAAATGTGTGTTAGTGTGTTTTAGTGTGCATTGTGTGTGTTAGTGTGTATTAGTGTGTGGAAATGTGTGTTAGTGTGTTTTAGTGTGCATTGTGCGTGCATTAGTGTGTATTAGTGTGCTAGTGTGTGTTAGTGTGTATTAGTGTGTGTAAATGTGTGTTAGTGTGTGTTTTAGTGTGCATTGTGTGTGTTAGTGTGTATTAGTGTGTGTAAATGTGTGTTAGTGTGTTTTAGTGTGCATTGTGCGTGCATTAGTGTGTATTAGTGTGCTAGTGTGTGTTAGTGTGTATTAGTGTGTGTAAATGTGTGTTAGTGTGTTTTAGTGTGCATTATGCGTGCATTAGTGTGTATTAACGTGTGTAAATGTGTGTTAGTGTGTGTTTTAGTGTGCATTGTGTGTGCTGGTGTGTATTAGTGTGTGTAAATGTGTGTTAGTGTGTGTTTTAGTGTGCATTGTGTGCATTAGTGTGTGTAAATGTGTGTTAGTGTGTTTTAGTGTGCATTGTGCGTGCATTAGTGTGTATTAGTGTGTGTAAATGTGTGTTAGTGTGTGTTTTAGTGTGCATTGTGTGTGTTAGTGTGTATTAGTGTGCTAGTGTGTGTATGCGGAGGGGAGTGCTGGTAGAGATTGCAGCATGCAGCGTTAGTGTGACACACAGAGCAGCAGTAAAGGAAGTTACACACAGAGAATAAGGCCCAGTCCCATTTCTTCTTTTTACCTCTACCCCTTGTTTTCGAGTGTCACTCTAGCCCCTTGGTTACAAGGGGTAGTGGTTGAAATCTTGCCCTACGAAATGGGACACACAAAAAAAAATCAAAATCAAAATTAATGAACAGCTATTGGCGCCGCTCTGTAGGCGACCCTGCCCGTCTGCAGGGACAGCAGAGGAGGGGAAAGTTCAGCTCCTCACTGCTGGGCTTCAGTTACATTTAGGGATCATACGCCTTCAAAGAGAGGGGTATTATTTATTATTGCCCACCTGCCCTCTGAAAATCTCCGTTTGGAGGGTCATGTAGCCCTAACACTTCACCCTACCCCTCTATCTCAACAAGAATCAGGACACCCTATCATTAGATGTGAACATGCAAAACAGAGGGCTCAGGACTGAGAGGTAGGGGTGTGGGGTGAAATGGGACTGGGCCTGAATGTGCTTCAGAGCTCAGCTAGTCTCTATATCACAGTGTAGGCTAAACGCCAGAGCTTAGAGCCAGTGCCTCTAAACCCTCCTCCCTTCATTATTTACTCACGTCCTTTATCCTCGGGGTCAGTTTAACCCCAGCAGTTTAAACTGGTGTGAACTATCAGTGTTCCTTGCACTGTCACAGGTGAGCTTATGTTAGGGTCCTAAAGGGTTCTAAAGCAGAGGGAAACCTTCAAAGGTTCCAAGATTGCGTGTTATACTGACTCTGATATCATCCAAAGCAACAAAATGTGCGTAAATGTTGATATTTGTATGAAGACCCGCTGACGACATCCTGTACAAATAACAATAACGTGTGGCCACGCCATATTAACATGTGGGAACAAGACTTAGTAAGGTGTGGGAACGAGATTATGCCAGTTATGCCATTATGTCACCAGTCTGTATATTTCTGATAAAGACAGGGCCAAACTGTAGTGACATAAATAACATAAAGCTACTTTAGTGACTTTGTTTACATGCAGGTTAAACCGAGCTCAGAGTCCAAGATCACACCCAGGTTCTACAGCAGGTTTGGTTGATGAAGCTAAAGAATCGAGTTTCTCACCCACTGAGAAACAACCGACCCACAGCTGGTCAGTCCGTCTACAGAGTCTCGATCATCATAAGGAATGGAAATGTATAACTGTCTCATCAAAAAAATTGATGAAAATTTGGTTCCTAATCACATCACCTAAGCTACAAAGAGAAAAGCAAAGGCCCTAACACTGAACCTTGAGGGACTCCACAAGAAATGTCGAATCTTTTTCAAGAATAATTTCATAATTTCATAATTCATAATTCATAATAATTTCAAATGCCCCACCAATTAGCAAAAATGACCAGTAGCACAGATATGTGATCCACCGCAGAGATCATATGAATCCGAAAGTGGTCACTCTCTGTCTGGGTTCTTCTAAAGGGAGATTCACTCGAAATATCTGATAACAAAACTCTCCTCACTTGGACTGAGCTCTTCCATGTGCAACTGGGTCCTAGACTTCCTGACCAACAGGCCGCAGTCTGTGAGGATCCACAACATCTCCTCCCCCACCATAACCCTCAGCACTGGCTCCCCTCAGGGCTGTGTGTTGAGCCCCCTCCTGTTTACACTGCTTACATATGACTGCTCACCTATCCATCCAGGCTGTCATATGGTGAAGTTTGCGGACGACACAGCAGTGGTTGGGTGCATCACAAACAGAGATGAGTCCAAATACAGGCAGGAGGTGGAACACCTGGAGGGTTGGTGCAGAGAAAACAACCTCTGCATCAACGTAAAGAAGACGAAGGAGATGATTGTGGACTTCAGAAGGGGCCATCATGACCACCTCCCTCTGCACATTGGAGGTTCTGAGGTGGAAGTGGTCGACAGCTACAGGTACTTGGGTGTGCACCTGAGCAGCAACCTCACCTGGAGCAACAACACTTCCACTCTGGTCAGGAAGGCACATCAGCGGCTCTACTTCCTCAGGAGGCTGAGACGAGCTGGACTCGGGAGGGCAGTCCTCACCTCCTTCTACAGATGTGTGGTGGAGAGCGTCGTGTGCTCCAGCATCAACGTGTGGCATGGAAGCTGCTCTGCTGCAGATAGGAAAGCACTGCAGAGGGTGGTGAAGGCTGCACAGAGGATTGCTGGAGTCAGCCTCCCCAGCACCACAGACATTTACACCTCCAGATGCAGGAAAAGGGCTACCTGCATCAGGAAGGATCCCACCCACCCAGCACACGCACTTTTTGTCCCGCTCCCCTCAGGCAGGAGGCTGCGGAGCATCAAGTGCAAAACAACCAGACTCAGAAACAGCTTCATACCAGAAGCTGTAAGGCTCTTAAATTCCAACTGACACTTACAAGAACAAGTACTGTTACAGGCACTGTCACTTTAAACCGCACTGAGACACTTTATCTAGACACTTTATCCACTGCTCTAAGTCAATATCATGCTGCTGTAGCAAACTTGCACTCTGGACTTCATTGCTGCTAACTTCCTACTCTCCCTCTCTTGTGTACTTCTATTTATTTATCTATTTTAATAACAGCTCTTGGGTGTAAACTGGACCATGAGATCTTAATTTCGTTCCACCTCATGTACCATGTGATGCGAATGACAATAAAATCTCCTTGAATCCTTGAATCCTTGAAAGAGGCCCCGAATATTCTGCTGTAACTCCCGTTAGGATGAAGCAACCTGAACCAAAAAAATATGCAGCATACCTTGACGTAAGTGTAATGGATTGCATTACACGTGATGCTGGAAGTGATCTCCATTTTCTGTTAGACACATGAAGGGGTACGGGGGGTCTGCACCCGGAAGTTGCAAACAGAGGTTAAACGCTGCACCAGCTATCAGGCACCTACTTCAATGCAGGGGCATTCCAGGTTGTCCCAAGCTTATCCGAGTAGCACACTGCACGTTGTTTCGTTCAGATTACTTCGTCCTAGAAAGAGTTATTACAGAATATCCGGGGCCTCTTTCGAGTGAATCTCCCTGCATTTTGCTGTAATAAACAGGCGACTGCAACAAAATCCAAGGTGACGTTACTGAGCATCACCAGTTCTTTTATACTATAGAAAAAAAGTTTCTAAGAAGTTGTTCATCAGGGTGGTGAGAGTTTATTTGCTCAGAAAAAGCACTAATATTAGAACAAGCATAAATAACCTGAATACATGAAGGAATAATCTTACATATGTCAATGTGTTTGCTTAAGCATTTGCAAGCCTCTCCTTTAGGAAGCCCAGCTATTTAATACCTGGTTTAGCTAATCAATTCCTCACTAAATGAAACCAGGTGCTGCTGATGGAACTGCACCTAGTCATGTGATGACCGAAGGCATCAAAGAGGAATCTGGAACCAAACCTGTTCTTATATCCAGCATATAAGAAATTCTTACTACTTTTTACAGCATTAACGCTGCTGTGTCTGATCCACTCATACCAGCACAACATACACTAACATACCACCAACACAACAGTGTTAGAGCAGTGCTCAGAATGATCCACCACCTGCTCTGTGAGGGTCTATGGGGGTCCTGACCACTGAAGAACAGGGTAACAGAGTATCAGAGAAACAGATGGACTACAGTCTGTAACTGTAGAACTACAGAGTGCAGCTATACAGTAAGTGGAGCTGATAAAGTGGACAATGAGCGTAGAAACAGGGATGGTGTCAGAATGTTATGCCTGACCGGTGTATATAAATGGCATCTGAATCCAAGCGATACATATCAAGCTGTAAGTCTGTTAGTCAGGTAGAGTCATTTGACCCAAACTTCACTACTTCCAGCAATAACATTACATTTCCCTGCTCTTGTCACATAAAGGTTACAGGTGCATAAAGATGAGTGCTGCCGTTTGCGGCCCGTGTTCGCTCTTTAAAAGCCGAGCGGATATCCTGTTTCTCTGACTTTCATCTGATGAAGCCTGTTCAGGCTGAAATGTCAGGACGATTTTAATTTGAAAAGTAAATAAAGAGGTTTTAGAAAGGGTGAAATGTCAGTGTTTTTCTGCTGCTCTCAGATGCAGATCACGGTGTGTCGTACCGCATCAGAGACCACACAATCAGGTCTGTTAGGGATACTGAACTCCACACAGTCTGAGGCGAGTGTGGTGATTAAGGCCTGGTTAATTGGTGAGGTACACTATACTGCCAAAAGTATTTGGTCACCTGCCTTCACACGCATATTAACGTGAGTGAGATCCCGTTCTAAATCCATAGGGTTTAATATGATGTCGGCCCACCCTTTGCAGCTATAACAGCTTCAACTCTTCTGGGAAGGCTTTCCACAAGGGTTAGGAGGGTGTTTATGGGAATTTTTGACCGTTCTTCCAGAAGCACATTTGTGAGGTCAGACGTTGATGTTGGACGAGAAGGCCTGGCTCACAGTCTCCGCTCTAATTCATCCCAAAGGTGTTCTATCAGGTTGAGGTCAGGACTCTGTGCAGGCCAGTCAAGTTCTTCCACACCAAACTGGCTCATCCGTGTCTTTATGGACCTGCTTTGTGCACTGGAGTGCAGTCATGTTGGAGCAGGAAGGGGCCGTCCCCAAACTGTTCTCACAAAGTTGGGAGCGTGAAATTGTCCAAAATCTCTTGGTGCTGAAGCTTTAAGAGTTCCTTTCACTGGAACTAAGGGGCCGAGCCCAACTCCTGAAAAACAACCCCACACCATGATCCCCCCTCCACCAAACTTTACACTCAGCACAATGCAGTCAGACAAGTACCGTCTCCTGGGAACCGCCAAACTCAGAGTCGTCCATCGGATTCCCAGATGGAGAAGCGTGATTGGTCACTCCAGAGAACACGTCTCCACTGCTCTAGAGTCCAGTGGCGGCGCTTTACACCCCTGCATTCCACGCTTTGCATTGCGCTTGGTGATGTAAGGCTTGGATGCAGCTGCTCAGCCATGGAAACCCATTCCATGAAGCTCTCTATGCTGTTCTTGAGCTGATCTGAAGGCCACATGAAGTTTGGAGGTTTGTAGTGATTGACTCTGCAGTAAGTTGGTGACCTCTGTGCACTATGCCCCTCAGCATCCGCTGACCGCTCTGTCATTTTACGTGGTCGACCACTTCGTGGCTGAGTTGCTGTTGTTCCTAGTATATTTGGCTGAAGTATGGCTTTAAAAGCCCTCAGTGTGGGAGTATCAGTGTTTGATCGTGCTGTTTTATCTCTTCATTAAAGGTGATGACAGCTAATGAAGCGAGGTGTATGTGTTTTGTTCACCGCGCTGATGAGCTGTCAGTCTGTCAGCATCTGATAACCTGTACAGGCACCAGCTTAAAGGCATAACAGAGCACAAACCACAGCTACACCACTACTGCACAGCAGTGAGGAACCGATCCTGTTTGTTATCAGAAACTCTACACTTAAAAATGAGCTGAAAGATAAAAATTTAACTAAACTACATTATTAATGTTAGCTGAGGTGACAATTAGCCAATCTGTTCATCTTAAAAGGCCCACGTCACATTTTTCTTGCATTTTATTACATTTTGTTGATTTTATTTTATTTGAAGTTCATTTATGTGTTTTTATAAACCAAAATCAAGTGTAATTAAAATTTATAGAACAATTTTCCAACCTCACTTTATCCCCTAGAACTGTTTTGGGTAAATGGAAGATATATGCAAATGAAGGACAGACTGAGGGAGGCAGAGTGACAAAGTCAAAGAGGAA
>NC_051235.1:29409195-29464195 GCF_015220715.1 Pygocentrus nattereri
TTTCCAATACCAATACCCACAAAAATTCTGCATGATTCAGTCATAAACAGAGCCATTCAGAGCGGTTGGGTATGAAACGCTCAGCTCTAGAGAAACTTACAGAGTCAGAGCAGCTCACAGTGGTGGTGATGGGACCCAGACGTCCCCCTCTAAAAGCTCCTCACAGAAAGTTCCTACATGAACTGGTTCTGAATTCACTGCCTGATGACCGAGACGCTGTTTTATGACAGTTTAGAGAAACTCCATTCATGGTGGAGGGATACATAACAAGCAGGGCGCTGTGCAGCAAAACAGTCCCCAAAGAAAACTTACTATTCCAGATTTTCCACTGTTTTCCATCATCAACATTCCATATAAACTCAGAAGTATCATGTAGGTTCACTGGAGGTTCTGGATGGTAAATAAAATCTCTATGTTTTTGTTGCCCTGGTTCCCCCTTCTGAACCATTTCACACCAAACCCCTCTGAATCACTGTGTTTACATCTCAATGTTTAATGTACACAGACACTGTGAAACGATGTAGAGGATGTTTTCACTTATTTACACTTCAAAAATCAACAAACCGTCATTTGTCAGGGGGTGTTCAAACTTTTGCATATGACTGCATACTGAAGTTCTAGAGTTCCCTCAGCAGCCGCGACACGTTCCGCAGGTCTTTCTCGCATGAGAGATGAGGGAGACGGACGGAAAGTTGAAAGTGAGAGACATGGAGAGACAGAGAGTTCTCCCTGCCGTCCTTCACGGATGAGTGGAGATTCGCTTTAATAGAAAACCCATCATCTCTCTTACTCCTCTTTCCTTTCCCACTGTCCTCCAGCTTCTATCACTGCATCATTTCTATGCAGCTTCGGGTTTTCTTTACCAGCGTATCGTCACAGAGACCACAATACAAGCGCGTTAGCCTCAATAGACAATAATATCCCAGCAGGCTTTACTCGAAACACAGTCGGAACGACCTCCCTGAGAGTCCACGCGCATACATCCGCTCGACCACCCTCCTTGAGACAGAACGAGCCGAGATCAAAGTTACCACTGTAAAACAAAGACGAGGAGCTTTAATCCCGGCATAGAAGCACAAGCTCCTTCATTATGGCTCCGAGTCCATAGACAGATAATGTGTACTAATGCCAGAGATTAGTGAAAGTCCTCCCATACACAATAACAAACTGATTGTTCATCTGCAGACGCGCCTGGTGCTCCAGTAAAGCCCTCGGACAGACCGCAGGACAATAATAACCGCAGGACAATAATAACCGCAGACACACATGCTCAGATCTGTCATACAGTGGGCAGCAAACGTCTGGAGACGTGTAGCTTTTCAAAGCATTTAAATGCAAATAAACATCTTAACCAGCTTGTCAAAACTGCCAAAGTTGACGCACGAACGCGATAGCTGCATTTCAAAGCCGAGGCAGTGAGGGCCCTCGGTAGGACCGTCCTATGGAGACTCCTCCTTAGTAACCTACTGGTCCTAACAAGGCTGGCGAGGGAGCTGGTGAGAGAAAATGAAGCCATCGCATTGAGTCTGTTGCTTTTATCATTTCTTCACGGAAATAGAGGAGATGGTCTTAAATAGTACGATAAACGACGTACTTACAAATACGATATATGGACGATATACGACACACGGAGGAATGCTTTAAATAATCAGTCGTTTTACACTTTATAAGGTAACAAAGACGAATTCAAGGAAACGAAGGATTCAAATTTTATAACCGTCTGCTCCACACAGAACTGTGGGTAACCGAAGGCCTATAGGGATCCATCAGAGCGTGAAGGATCTCTCACTTCGGAACGGGCGTCTAAGATGCAGCGGCCGAGAAATACAGACGAGGCTTCGGAACGCAGCTAATTTATTAAACTCCGCTAATTCTTTGAAGAGTAACTCCACCCCCTGCTTTCAGCTGACTCCACCTCGGGCTCATCTTTAAAAAATGCTCAAAAATGGGAGGGGCATGCTGGGAGGGGCATTGCAGTGACGTATGGGTTTGGAGGTGGGGCTGCGAGGGAAACCATGTGGGCTCGGCTGCTGTTTTTTTTTTTCCCTTTTCCAATTTTTACCCAATTTTCTCCCCAATTTAGTCGTCCCCAATTCCACCTGCTAGTTAGGGCTCCCCCAATGACATGATACCAGCAACGTTAGAAGGGTGAAGGCTGTGAAACACCACCGCATCTTTTTGAACTGCCGCTCACGCAACATCAGCTGAACGCGATCGGAGGAAAGTGCCACCGCCAGATCCGCCTGCACTGACTGAGTGATTTGGGGGAGGCGGGTGGGCCATCCTACCCACCCAGAGAGAGCGAGGCCAATTGCGCTCTCTTGGACTTCGAGCTACAGATACGCTGTTGTGTTTTTAGAGCTAGTCTACATTCAGCACCAGAAATATGGAGAGAGACAGACTCAAGCAGCAGTTTTGTAGCTGGGAGTCTTACGACGTTGACGATTTTCCTCTACTATCATCCCCATCTTTGACGAGTGAAGGTGTTTCTGATCAGGCTGTGCGTCTTGAGGCTTAGCAGCATGAGTCGCCGACTCAAGCCGTCGAAGAGGTAACGTAGTGCCAGAAAAGGATTAGCGGTGAGTGGCAGAGGCACCGAACGGTAGAACATTCACTAAAACTGTGACAGTATTCTAATGATCTGTTCAGCAGGTCCACATTTAATATAACCCAAGTCCTAAATGCGATGGGACGCTATGTATGGAAAAACGTCCAGAACAGCGCCGATGTTCTTTCTCTCTCAGCTCGTCCGGGTTCGTGTTTATGAGTGGCACCAGCAGAGCCGTCTCTCTACACGGCTCTGGACGCGAGTAGGGCGTCATCAGGGGGCGGTAATGTTGGTCGACTCATTTGCATACTGTGACACGTCATCATACTTTGGTACGTAAACACATCATCCAGAGTTGAACAGAGGGGGCGCTGCAGAGGCAGAACTGACCACGATAAAAGTGATATTTTTCGCATTTAAAGCAAGGCTGGTGAATATTAGTATTTTATAACAACGCATTTCAGCTATTAATGAAAAAAGGTCCTAAGGTTTAGCTACTCTTTAACAATTTTAATATATTTTCTTGGTTTGATTCCTCAAACGATCCTTAGTAGTGCAGGCTCGGCCAATCAGACATCGGCGATGACCGACAAGAAACCCAGTGAAGGCGATTATAAAATGCGATCTCTTCTGTGTTAGGAAAGAGGATTCAGAGAAAACTAGAGTATAAATTTTAAACAGCTTACCCAATAATCCCAAATTGTATGGACAAGTGATGTTTTATTCACGTTTACTGTAAAAACGTTTCTTTTATGTGCCACTGATAAACTGTTAGGCTACGACAGAATCCTTTTCTCATTCTGGCTTTCCAGACTGCTCGGTTATTTCTGGTACCGCCGTCTGTTTTCACACATACTCAGACAAAGAAATCAGAAAGAAATCAGAGTGAGAGTTTACAGCACTGAGAAATCTGATTACTGAGCTAAAATCCAGCCTCTTTATCAGATTTCTAGACCTTAGTCTGATCTAAGAAATCAGAGTGAGAGTTTACAGCATTGAGAAATCTGATTACTGAGCTAAAATCCAGCCTCTTTATCAGATTCTAGACCTTAGTCTGATCTAAGAAAGCAGAGTGAGAGTTTACAGCACTGAGAAATCTGATTACTGAGCTAAAATCCAGCCTCTTTATCAGATTTCTAGACCTTAGTCTGATCTAAGAAATCAGAGTGAGAGTTTACAGCACTGAGAAATCTGATTACTGAGCTAAAATCCAGCCTCTTCATCAGATTCTAGACCTTAGTCTGATCTAAGAAATCAGAGTGAGAGTTTACAGCACTGAGAAATCTGATTACTGAGCTAAAATCCAGCCTCTTTATCAGATTTCTAGACCTTAGTCTGATCTAAGAAATCAGAGTGAGAGTTTACAGCACTGAGAAATCTGATTACTGAGCTAAAATCCAGCCTCTTTATCAGATTTCTAGACCTTAGTCTGATCTAAGAAATCAGAGTGAGATTTTACAGCACTGAGAAATCTGATTACTGAGCTAAAATCCAGCCTCTTTATCAGATTTCTAGACCTTAGTCTGATCTAAGAAATCAGAGTGAGAGTTTACAGCACTGAGAAATCTGATTACTGAGCTAAAATCCAGCCTCTTTATCAGATTCTAGACCTTAGTCTGATCTAAGAAATCAGAGTGAGAGTTTACAGCACTGAGAAATCTGATTACTGAGCTAAAATCCAGCCTCTTTATCAGATTTCTAGACCTTAGTCTGATCTAAGAAATCAGAGTGAGAGTTTACAGCACTGAGAAATCTGATTACTGAGCTAAAATCCAGCCTCTTTATCAGATTTCTAGACCTTAGTCTGATCTAAGAAATCAGAGTGAGAGTTTACAGCACTGAGAAATCTGATTACTGAGCTAAAATCCAGCCTCTTTATCAGATTTCTAGACCTTAGTCTGATCTAAGAAATCAGAGTGAGAGTTTACAGCACTGAGAAATCTGATTACTGAGCTAAAATCCAGCCTCTTCATCAGATTCTAGACCTTAGTCTGATCTAAGAAATCAGAGTGAGAGTTTACAACACTGAGAAATCTGATTACTGAGCTAAAATCCAGCCTCTTCATCAGATTCTAGACCTTAGTCTGATCTAAGAAATCAGAGTGAGAGTTTACAGCACTGAGAAATCTGATTACTGAGCTAAAATCCACCCTCTTTATCAGATTTCTAGACCTTAGTCTGATGTAAGAAATCAGAGTGTGATGTTTACAGCACTGAGAAATCTGATTACTGAGCTAAAATCCAGCCTCTTTATCAGATTTCTAGAACAGGGTATGATGTTTACATGACCATTTGAATAATCAGATAACTGCAGAAATTGTTTGCCTCCTGTTACCCTTTTGTCCCCTTTACCCCCCAAATTATCAGTGCCCAGGCCTGTACCCAAATGAGGTACAGCTGTTTAAGGTTAACTTTGCAAGTATTTCTTGCTTTTTTGAAAAGTAACAGTGAGATCGAGGGGTGTCCCCAGCCTTTTGATGGGCAGTGTATATTACGCAGTCAGGCAGAATGACCGGTGACTGCTGTGACCAACATGCCTTTCATTTCCAATCTATAGCATTAAGGCTGACCTGAGATCAGATGGGTGTGGTGATGTGTGCCAGCAGTTCCATTTCCTCCTCCACTCTTTCACAAAGGTTTTGACTTTTCAGCAATTTTACCTGCCCTGCTCAATTATCGGCCTGTACTGGGCGGCGATTACAGTGCCCAGAGTTACTGTCAGCCCTCATCATCTAATCACCGCAATCCGGGGGAGTAATAAAGAGATCAGAGCGAAAGGGGAAAAAAACAAATGAACCCAGAGCGCTCTGAGGAGGAAGAAGAGGAGAGGAGGAAAAAGGATTAGGGATAGAAGGATGAAGAAGATAGGAAAAGAATGAAGAGGGGAAGAGAAAGAGAATTAGTAATAGGATGTGAGGAAGAGGAAAAGGAAGAACATAATTAGGATAAGGGAAAAGAAGATAAGGTGGAGAGGAGAAAGGGGAAGAAGAAGTGAAGAGAATGAGGAGCAGAAGGAAGAGGAGAAAATGGCGAGGAAATGGGGGGAGAAGAATGAAAAAGCAGGAGGAGGAAGTAAAGAGGAGAAAGAAGAAGGGGAAGAAAGCAAAGACAGGAAAAAAGTTAGAAGGGAAGATGAAAAGCAGGATGAAGGGAAGAGGAGGTAATTAGGAACAGAATTATAAAGATGAAGGGAAAAGAATGAAGATGGGGAGAAAAAGGATTAAAATGGGACAATAGGAAGAGGAAGAAGAAAAAGGAGTGACAATAAGGGAAAAGAAAACAAGGTGAAGATGAAGAGCAGAGAGAAGAAAAGAAGAAAGGAGAGAAGAATAAGAAGAGGAGAAGGAAATAAAGAGGGGGAAGAAGGGAAAAACGATGGGGAACAATGAAAAATCAGGAAGAGGAATGGGATGAGAAAGAAGAAGAGGAAGATGAAGAGGGGGATGAAAGGAAGAGGAGGAAAAGGATTAGGAAAAGAATAATGAGGATGCAGAGAAAAAAGTGAAGAGGGGGAGAGAAAGAGGAGGAAGAGGATTAGGACTTAAGAGGAGGAAGAAGAACAGAAGATAAGGGAAAAGAAGATAAAGTGAAGAGCAGAAAGGGGAAGAAGAGGTGAAGAGTAGGTAGAAGAACAGGAAAAGGATGAAGAAGGGAAGAACAAGAATAGGAAGAAGAAGGGTAGAGGAGAAACAGGGGAAGAAAATGAGGGGGGAGAAGAATGAAAAGTAGGAAGAAGGATGGGAGGAGGAGGTGAAGAGGAGAGAGAAGAAGGGGAAGAAAGCAAAGACGGGAAAAAGTAAAAAGGGAAGATGAAGGAGAGGAGGATGTGGAATAGAATGAGGAGAATGAACAGAAGACAGTGAAGAGGAGCAAAATATAATAGGACAAAAAAGGAAAACAAAGGGAGAAGACAAATAAGATGCAGATGAAGGGAATAGGAGGAATAATAAGGAGGAAAAGCAGGAAAAAGTCCAAGAAAAGCAGGAAACACATAACATGATGCCCACACAGGCAGGTTTCCAACAGCTGACCTCATGGATTGTTTGGATTTTGTGGATCTAATCTGGAGCAGCACAGACCTCGCACTGCTGCAGCTCAGGAGAAAGCAGGAGTAACGGAAGGAGAGGTGGAAAAAGAGGAATGACGGAGGAAAACTGAGCTGTTCTGGAAACAAAACCACACAGTTAATTCAAATGGAAAAACACTATTTTAACAGTAAAACGCCTCACAACCTTTAACCTCGTCCAACTGCAGCATCAGCAACAGTCAGATTTCATTGGAACGGGAATTAAACAAATCCAGACAGAGCCTCAGACAAACCAGTGCAGCACTGGCTTCGGAAAACTTACCGCTGTGACAGCACCACCGTTTGGAAAATGCTCACAGCCAATGTTTTTCTTCTGAGAGATCTAAAGAAGCCCTTCAGCTCCCACCGCCTGCTCCCAGCTGCTCAGCGGCACCGCGGGTCGATTTCTTACTGAACAACGACTTGATTTCCAGCTAGAAACGGTCCAGAATCTGCACTGCACAACAAAGAGGCTGCTGAACATCAGACGCCGTCCTCTCGCACCAGATCCAGCACGGATTCAAATAACAATCATTTTACTGATTCCTACATACTTTCAATGTATGTCGGAGTCAGAGAACATGAGATCTGGCGCTTTGCTTTCATTACAAAGACTTGACTTGGAATCTCAGAGACTCAAGACTCAACTCAGACTTGCATCTCAGAGGCTTGAGACTTGATTCAGACTTACAACTCAGACTCACACCTCAGAGACACAAAACATGACTGGGACTTGCACCTCGGAGATTCGACTCAAGACCCAACTCAGAGTCTTGGAGACTCAAGACTCAACTCAGATTCGAACGGCAGAGATTCAAGACTCAACTCAGACTCGAACTGCAGAGATTCAAGACTCAACTCAGACTCAAACCTTAGAGACCCAAGACTTAACTCAGACTCACACCTCAGAGACTCAAGCCTTGACTTGAACTTCCATCTCAGAGATTCGACTCAAGGCTCAACTCAGTCTTAGAGACTCAAGTCTCAACTCAGACTCGAACCTTAGAGATCCAAGACTTAACTCAGACTCACACCTCAGAGACTCAAGCCCTGATCTGAACTTCCGTCTCAGAGATTTGACTCAAGACTCAACTCAGTCTTAGAGATTCAAGACTCAATTCAGACTCAAACCTCGACTCAGATTTGCACCTCAGGGACTTCACTTGGACTAGCTAGAGACTCTACTCTGATTTGCACTTCAGAGACTCGAGACTCGACTCACTCACAGCTCCGAGATGAGATTCAACACAGACTCGCACTGCAATCTGAGGCCAAAACAGCTGGAGTTATCTCGAGCACCAACAGCACAGCAACGATAACCAAAATAAATAATTAGAGTAGAAGCTACAATAAAAACTATTCTATAAACTCTGGACTCTTAATGGCTTTGTTGTGGCCTCCAGCCATCAGGCAGAGTGTGCTAACTGATGGAGAGCTCCGTGATGGAGGGTCTGATTGAGATGGACAGATTGCAGAGTGGAGGGAGGAAACAGAGCGATGGAACAAAGCATGCAGATGTTCCTCGCTGCAGCTCATCTGCATTCTAAAGACCAACACAAAAGGCAATAAGCTCCTACAATTCCTCCACAGCGCTTATAGATGGGACACACAGCACCAGCTTAGAGACACACACACACACACACACACACACACACACACACACACACACACACACACACCCACACACAACATATATGCGCATGTAGGGACTAATTTCAGCCTGAACAGGCAAATGCAGACGCTCAAGTTTCCAAGCCTTCTTTCTTTCTCCCCATCCTCATCCTTGTTTCACGCCCACCGTCTCTCATTCCCCACATCTCATATTCCCGCTGATTAACTTGGTCAAAGCAATTATTTTTACATATTAACTTCTTAAACTCCAACGATCCATATGTGGGTTAACACATCAATTTCTCACTATTACACTACTTACATAACTCATATTACTACATTTATATGAAACTAATATATATGTTATATTAAAGCTCCCTCACAGAAAACTATTACATAAAATCATTATGGATATCCTGCCTAATTACATGCATTACATCCACAAGTTCAATGGACAATGTTGAGGAGTGCAACAGCGCCCCCTACTTTGAACTCCACCTTTTTTAGGCATTGGAATGGTTTGGAATTCCCAATCACTTTCTTCCCACCAAGTCAACATTACATATACCAATGTAAACAAGACACGTGTAGCTTTGGATAACTAATAAAATGTCCATATTTGTGTTGTAGTCATGGCAACGCCTGGTTCCTATCACCACCAATGTGAAGGGTCTTTAAGTTTGTTTACAGTAAACCATTTTACTTCAAACCAGTCTGAATGACTTTGTTTACATGGCAACAATGTACCACTTGGTGAGAATCTGTAGCACAATATTAGCATGGTGGCAAATTCTTTGTTTCACACAGTCCAGCTCGGTGGCAAAACAGTGAGCATGTTTACATGCACTTAATAATCCGATAATCGCAGAAAATCTGATTTTTTTTTAGTAATTCGGTCAATGTGTTTACATGCACTTGAGTGATCGGATCCATCCATCCATCCATACTCAACCTCTTATCTGAGGCCGGGTCACGGGGGCAGCAGCCTAAGCAAAGAGGGCCAGGCCTCCCTCTCCCCTGCCACCTCCTCTAGCTCTTCCGGAGGGATACTGAGGCATTCCCAAGACAGTCGGAAAAAACGTGGAATACTCTGTCCAGGTCGGGAGTGAATTGTTGCCCCAAGTGGAGGAGTTTAAATATCTTAGGATTTTGTTCATGAGTGAAGGAAGGAAGGAGCGAGAGGCTGACAAGCGGATTGGTGCGGCGTCTGCAGTAATGCTGACCCTATACCGGTCCGTCATGGTGAAGAGAGAGCTGAGCCAGAAGGCGAAGCTGGCAATTTACTGGTCAATCTACGTTCCGACTCTCACCTATGGTCACGAAATTTGGGTGGTGACCGAAAGAACGAGATCGTGGAAACAAGCGGCTGAAATGAGCTTTCTCCGCAGGGTCACCAGGCTCTCCCTTAGAGATAGGGTGAGAAGCTCGGCGATTCGGGAGAGGCTTGGATTTGAGCCGCTGCTCCTCCATGTTGACAGAAGCGAGTTGAGGTGGTTCGGGCATCTGGTAAGGATGGCCTCTGGACGCCTCCCTAGGGAGGTGTTCCAGGCATGTCCTTTATCAGATTTCTAGACCTTAGTCTGATCTAAGAAATCAGAGTGAGAGTTTACAGCACTGAGAAATCTGATTACTGAGCTAAAATCCAGCCTCTTTATCAGATTTCTAGACCTTAGTCTGATCTAAGAAATCAGAGTGAGAGTTTACAGCACTGAGAAATCTGATTACTGAGCTAAAATCCAGCCTCTTTATCAGATTTCTAGACCTTAGTCTGATCTAAGAAATCAGAGTGAGAGTTTACAGCACTGAGAAATCTGATTACTGAGCTAAAATCCAGCCTCTTTATCAGATTTCTAGATCTTAGTCTGATCTAAGAAATCAGAGTGAGAGTTTACAGCACTGAGAAATCTGATTACTGAGCTAAAATCCAGCCTCTTTATCAGATTTCTAGACCTTAGTCTGATCTAAGAAATCAGAGTCAGAGTTTACAGCACTGAGAAATCTGATTACTGAGCTAAAATCCAGCCCCTTTATCAGATTTCTAGATCTTAGTCTGATCTAAGAAATCAGAGTGAGAGTTTACAGCACTGAGAAATCTGATTACTGAGCTAAAATCCAGCCTCTTTATCAGATTTCTAGACCTTAGTCTGATCTAAGAAATCAGAGTGAGAGTTTACAGCACTGAGAAATCTGATTACTGAGCTAAAATCCAGCCTCTTTATCAGATTTCTAGACCTTAGTCTGATCTAAGAAATCAGAGAGAGAGTTTAAAGCACTGAGAAATCTGATTACTGAGCTAAAATCCAGCCTCTTTATCAGATTTCTAGACCTTAGTCTGATCTAAGAAATCAGAGTTTACAGCACTGAGAAATCTGATTACTGAGCTAAAATCCAGCCTCTTTATCAGATTTCTAGACCTTAGTCTGATCTAAGAAATCAGTGAGAGTTTACAGCACTGAGAAATCTGATTACTGAGCTAAAATCCAGCCTCTTTATCAGATTTCTAGACCTTAGTCTGATCTAAGAAATCAGAGTGAGAGTTTACAGCACTGAGAAATCTGATTACTGAGCTAAAATCCAGCCTCTTTATCAGATTTCTAGACCTTAGTCTGATCTAAGAAATCAAGAGTGTGATGTTTACATGACCTTTTCAATAATCAGATAACTGCATCGGATTATAGAGTGCATGTAAACACAAACGTCACATAGCACCTCCACACAAAGTGAGCTACTGTTTTATGTCGAATGGAATTTTAGGTCAAAGCTCTGCAGAGCTCGTCAAACTTCACAAGAGGTTTGCATTAGTGGGCGGAGCTTTGGTAGGTCAGGTCTTAGCTGTTTGTTGTTAGCAGCTTTAGCTTTCTCTGAAAAACTAGACATAAAAAGCAGCAAAGCAACAGTCGAGTCTGCTCATCGCACACTGCCAAAACAACAGCAGCTCTGTTCTATTGCTAAATGTGATCCTGCTTCTGCAGCTCTTCCTGGTCCTCGCGCACCCCCAGCGGAACGGCTATCATTTCCTCTCCCCTCTGCTCCGGATCGATCTCTCCTTTATTAACTGCCCTAATTGAACCGCCAGTTTGAGTTAGTTTGAGCATAAATGAGGCAGTGATTAGGGCCGGTTTTTATGGGCCAGTAACGAGAGCTAGTGGTGCAGTAAAATCAAAAGGCGGCTCCGGTGGCACATTCTAATGCAAATGCACTGACCGCTAATGCGCTAACCGCTAGAGCACTGACCGCTGCCCTGCCGCAAGGCTGCAAATTAGCTGGAATCTATGGGATGGAACAGCTGTGATTAGCTGCAGGTCCAGCCTGGAGCTCATGGTCTTCCCTGGGTTTTGATTCGTTACCCAACAGTTTGTTCAGACTGAACAATCTGACTGAAAACCTTTCTGCTCGTATTGGTGTTGGGATAAAATATCAATACGCCGACATATCGTTTCGCTTTCTTTAGTGATACATTATTGATACATTGGTGCCAAATATCAACGTGTTTATTGAAACATGCATGCACTGTAAATGCTCTACACATACTTTTTTCTGGTCGGTGAGTCAGTCAGTGGGTTGGTCGGTCGGTCTTTGGGTGGGTCTTTGGGTGGGTAGGTCTAGACCCACCCATAGACCCACCCATAGACCCACCCATAGACCCACCCAAAGACCCACCCATAGACCCACCCAAAGACCCAAGGTTCAGGATGCAACATAAAAAACCTCTGTTTTCCTCACACGGCATAAAAACGCTGACTAGCAAAAACACACACAGTTAAACTCAGTGACAGAGCCAATCAGAACCTCCTATTCAGCTGGAAGCCGCTTTCAGTCCATCTGAATCAAAGAAAAGCATCTTCTTCTTCTTCTTTTGGCTGCTCCCTTTAGAGGTTGCCACAGCGGATCATCTGCCTCCATCTTACCCTATCCACTGCCTCCTCTACTTTCTCACCAACCATCTCCATGTCCACCTTCACTACATCCATACACCTTCTCTGAGGTCTACCTCTTCTCCTTCTACCCGGCAGCTCCATCTCCAACATTCTTTGCCCAATATATCCACTATTCCTCCTCAACACATGTCCAAACCATCTCAACCTGGCCTCTCTGGCTTTATCTCCAAACTGCTCCACCTTCACCGTCCCTCTGATCTGCTCATTTCTAATCTTGTCCATCCTCGTCACTCCCAACGAAAATCTCAGCATCTTCATCTCCGCCACCTCCAGCTCAGCCTCCTGTCTTTTAGACAGAGCCACAGTCTCCAAACCGTACATCATAGCAGGACTCACTGCTGTCTTGTAAACCTTCCCTTTCACTCTTGCTGCTGTCCTTCTGTCACACATCAGCCCTGACACCCATCTCCACCCACTCCATCCTGCCTGCACCCTCTTCTTCACCTCTTTTCTACACTGTCCATTGCTCTGGATGGTTGACCCAAGATATTTGAAGTCATCCACCTTTACGACCTCTACTCCTTGCATCTTCACCTTTCCACCTGCCTCCCTCTCATTCTCACACATGTATTCCGTCTTGTCTCTACTGACCTTCATTCCTCTCCTCTCCAGTGCAAACCTCCACCTCTCCAGATTCTCTTCCACCTGCTCTCTACTCTCATCACAGATTACAATGTCATCTGCAAACATCATGGTCCATGGAGCCTCCTGCCTGACCTCATCTGTCAACCTGTCCATCACCATTGCAAACAAGAAGGGGCTCAAAGCTGATCCCTGATGTAGCCCCACCTTCACCTTGAAACCATTTGTCACTCCAACTGCACACCTCACCACCGTCTCACTATCCTCATACATGTCCTGCACCACCCTAACATACTTTTCAGCTACACCTGACTTCCTCATACATGAATCAAAGAAAAACATAAATATCACAAAATCAACCCGTGGTGCTGTCTTGAGAAAATGAGCTGGGTATGAAAACAGCCTGATGTTTTTCAGAGACGTTAGAGAAGTTTGCTAACTGAGGCTGCAGCTACTAAAGAAGCATCAAAACTAACACTGACAACGATCAGGTTCAGAAGTGGGTGGAGGAGCCTAAATCAGCACTCAAGTAAAAATGTTCATACTCACATAGAATAATTAAGTAAAAGTATCGTCCCCGAAAAACAACCCGGGTAAAAATACAAAAGAAGCAGGTTGAAAATGTACTCAGTAGTACTCAGTACTGCAGTGGAACTGCTTTCATCCAGCATTTATCAGCACAGGCATCTGAAAATTGTTGCAGCTCTGTTCTCCTTTTCTTTGGGAATCTTTTGGTCTAAAATACAGAAGCTCCAAAGTCTGAGATGTAACAAGTCACAAAGCAGTACAGATACAGCCATGATCAAAAGAAACTGAAAAGAAACACAAACAATGAAAGCAGTATCTAAATATGGGTGGCTAAAATGTAACAGAGTAAAAAAAGATTCATTTTCTCACTTTAGTAGAAGTATCAGGATTTGAAAACACTAAAATTAATAATTATGTTAATATTATCAATGCACTGGAGTAAAATACAGTGGTGCTTGAAAGTTTGTGTTAGAATTTTCTATATTTTCTATAAGTCCTGACCTTAATCCCATCGAAATGTTGTGGAAGGACCTGCAACGAGCAGTTAATGTGAGGAAACCCACCAACATCTCAGAGTTGAAGCTGTTCTATACGGAAGAAAGGGCTAAAATTCCTCCAAGCCGGTTTGCAGGACTGGTCAACAGTTACTGGAAACGTTTAGTTGCAGTTATTGCTGCACAGGGGGGTCACACCAGACACTGAAAGCAAAGGTTCACAAACTTCTGCCACTCACAAATATGTCATATTGGATCATTTTCCTCAATAAACAAATGACCAAGTCTAATATTTTTGTGTCATTTCTTTAACTGGGCTCTCTTCATCTACTTATATATAGAAAATTCTAAATGAATTCACAAACTTTCAAGAACCACTGTAACTAGTTACTACTCAAGCACTTATAAACATATTTATAACATGTTATAATGCATTCATATGGCATTATAAACATGGTTATAAATATCTATAAAAATGAATTACACTGAATTACACTGTTTAGCCATGTTTATTATACATTATTTATAATACATGTTTATTATACATATTATACATTATATTAACATTGTTAATATAATGCATTATAAGTAGTGTTAATAATATGTTATACTGTCAGTGACAAAGACATCAGTCCCAGCTTGGAGAGTTAAAAGACTAATATAAAGTTTATTTACTGAGAGTTTAATTTCTCAGCGCTGGAGCTGTTAGAGCTGCATCTTCAGGGCTTCAGTCCTGAATATTCAGATGCTCCAAACAGGCCGTCCAGCCTAGAATCACTGCTACAGTGAGCTTTTCTTACCCAGCGTCCCACTTTAAATGCTGCACTACATTACATCACAGCAAACCAAGTACCCATCAGCCTCTACCCTGAACCCCCTCTGACATCACACTGAGTGTGAAGTCACTGTGGAGTGAAGGTCTGGAGAGGGAGGGGTGAGATAGTCGAGTGCTGTCGTTGTAATTTGTTCCCTCGCTGGTTCTAAAGTCAAGCGCTAGAACTCTTCAGTCTGTAACTCTACACTACACTACAGTACAGTAATGCTGGTTTCTGCTGGCGTTCTATTGGATATGCAGTGTTAAGTCAGCGCCAGGCTAACGGTGGAGCACATTAACAGTGGTGAACATTAACGGTGGTGAACATTAACGGTGGTGAACATTAACAGTGGTGAACATTAACGGTGGTGAACATTAACGGTGGTGAACATTAACGGTGGTGAACATTAACGGTGGTGAACATTAACAGTGGTGAACATTAACGGTGGTGAACATTAACGGTGGTGAACATTAACAGTGGTGAACATTAACGGTGGTGAACATTAACGGTGGTGAACATTAACAGTGGTGAACATTAACAATGGTGAACATTAACGGTGGTGCACATTAACGGTGGTGCACATTAACAGTGGTGAACATTAACAGTGGTGAACATTAACCGTGGTGCACATTAACAGTGGTGAACATTAACGGTGGTGCACATTAACAGTGGTGAACATTAACAGTGGTGAACATTAACAGTGGTGAACATTAACAGTGGTGAACATTGACTTTCCCACATTGGGTGAAACTCTGATGTTGCTCTAGTTTAAACTCTGACGTTTGAAGCCTGTAATGAGCTTATTGTGTTTTAGTGTTTCAGTAAATCCTTCAGTAAATTCTTCAACTTGAAGCCTCAGTCTGAACCCTGGAGGAGGCTTTAGTCCAGCACGCTCCACTTTACTGAGAGCGGACTAATACAGCTTATGAGCTCTTATAACCAGTACTTATAATGCATCATGTTAACAATTCATAATGCGTAATAAGCATGGCTATAATGTGTAATGCATTTTTATAAATACAGTCTTATGAATGCCTTATAACATGTTATGAATGTGTTTATAGATGCTTACAAAGGTGACATTCATAGAAATTGTTACCAAATATTTTTGGTGGAAGAAGCAGCGAATATTAATCTTGACCTTACAGAACTGCTGTATACAAGCAAAATAACTACAGAAGATGTTATGCTGAATAATAGAACGACTTTGGTTCCGAGCACACGGTTCCCTCGTTAACTCATTCACAATACATATTCACGACATATCTGTTGCTATTCAGACTCAGTGCTGATATATATACACATACATATATACATACACACACACACACACACACACATATATATATATAAAAACATTGAATCATATATTAAATGTGCATTTTTTGTACACATTCTTGCACTATAGCTAGAGATAAATGGCTTGTCATAAGTGAGCCACACCCATGCTGTGCTTTCTTTGCTGTATCACGTGATTCCCGCTAAGGAGCGAGGGTTAATTAGCTGAGGAGTTGAATCACGTGTCTTCCATGTGGGGAAAACTGTCTTTTTCACCTCTGATGTCACCATTCCTCTCACGGCGTGTGTAGGAGGAGCGTGTTGTGTGATGTGTTAAACGTGCGTGGTCGTGTGTGAGAACGCTGCGCAGACATGACACCCAACACACATGGCGACAGATCAAACCGCTCAACGTCAAGACGGATTAAACAGCCACGTCTCACTCGCGCTGAACCCGATCCTGTGCCACGTTCAGCTGAATCGCGCTGGGTTAATGTAGCTATGTGGATCAATACTCAGCCGTAAGCCAACGTTTCGTGTTCTTCATGTGCTTTTTTGGTGAAAGTAAGTTCACATCCTCTGCAAGAAACACAGATATGGGTTTTTTTCTAATTTTAATGTACCTTTTCTATTCATTTGTTCAGTTTAAAATACTGGAAAAAAAAACAAAAAAATACAAAATGTGCACAAGACATGTTTTATGTTTTTCCCAAATTGTTGAGAGTAAAGGTGAAAAATAGCTTTATTGCTACTGAAGTTAAGCAGAGTTATGGTCCAGAGTTACTCTAATTATGACCGCCTCCTCGTTTCTACGCTCATTGTCCACTTTATCAGCTCCACTTACTGTATAGCTGCACTCTGTAGTTCTACAGTTACAGACTGTAGTCCATCTGTTTCTCTGATACTCTGTTACCCTGTTCTTCAGTGGTCAGGACCCCCATGGACCCTCACAGAGCAGGTACTATTTGGGTGGTGGATCATTCTCAGCACTACAGTAACACTGATGGGGGGGGTGGGGGGGGGGGGGTGGTGTTGGTGTGTGTTGTGCTGGTGTGAGTAGATCAGACAGAGTTTTTAAACACCTCAGTGTCGCTGCTGGACTGAGAATAGTCGACCAAATATACGGTGGACTATATATATATATATATCTCCTTCCAGGCCTTCTGTTACCCACAGTATTTCTGTGAAGAAGCAACAAGCGCAGTCTCTCACCAGCTCCCTCACCAGTTTAGCGCCGCTCTGGTGGCGTCACCACGCAGTCTCGTTAGGACTGCTCCATTTATGTGACTGAGGAGGAGTCTTCATAGGACAGTCCTACCGAGGACTCGTAAATTTCATGATGAATGGACCAAAAGAAACGGCCCAAAGGGACGTCTAAAGCCTCTGGTTCCACTGACTCACATTAGAAGTAAAGCTGGTTTTTCTCCTGTAAAGTTATTATTTTGGAGTTATGAGGTTTTGTTCTGACAGCAGCAATATGTATAAACACACACACACACACACACACACACACACACACACACACACACATACCTACAGCTCAGAGCCACACTCATTATACAGCACAACTACACAACTACGAACCAACAACACAACTACAGCACAACTACAGCTCAGAGCCACACTCATTATACAGCACAACTACACAACTACGAACCAACAACACAACTACAGCACAACTACAGCTCAGAGCCACACTCATTATACAGCACAACTACACAACTACGAACCAACTACACAACTACAGCACAAATACAGCTCAGAGCCACACTCATTATACAGCACAACTACACAACTACGAACCAACTACACAACTACAGCACAAATACAGCTCAGAGCCACACTCATTATACAGCACAACTACACAACTACGGACCAACTACACAACTACAGACCAACTACAGCTCAAAGCCACACTCATTATACAGCACAACTACACAACTACGAACCAACAACACAACTACAGCACAACTACAGCTCAGAGCCACACTCATTATACAGCACAACTACACAACTACGAACCAACAACACAACTACAGCACAACTACAGCTCAGAGCCACACTCATTATACAGCACAACTACACAACTACGAACCAACTACACAACTACAGCACAAATACAGCTCAGAGCCACACTCATTATACAGCACAACTACACAACTATGAACCAACTACACAACTACAGCACAAATACAGCTCAGAGCCACACTCATTATACAGCACAACTACACAACTACGAACCAACTACACAACTACAGCACAAATACAGCTCAGAGCCACACTCATTATACAGCACAACTACACAACTACGGACCAACTACACAACTACAGACCAACTACAGCTCAAAGCCACACTCATTATACAGCACAACTACACAACTACGGACCAACTACACAACTACAGACCAACTACACAACTACAGCACAACTACAGCTCAGAGCCACACTCATTATACAGCACAACTACACAACTACGAACCAACAACACAACTACAGCACAACTACAGCTCAGAGCCACACTCATTATACAGCACAACTACACAACTACGAACCAACTACACAACTACAGCACAAATACAGCTCAGAGCCACACTCATTATACAGCACAACTACACAACTACGAACCAACAACACAACTACAGCACAACTACAGCTCAGAGCCACACTCATTATACAGCACAACTACACAACTACGAACCAACTACACAACTACAGCACAAATACAGCTCAGAGCCACACTCATTATACAGCACAACTACACAACTACGAACCAACTACACAACTACAGCACAAATACAGCTCAGAGCCACACTCATTATACAGCACAACTACACAACTACGGACCAACTACACAACTACAGACCAACTACAGCTCAAAGCCACACTCATTATACAGCACAACTACACAACTACGGACCAACTACACAACTACAGACCAACTACACAACTACAGCACAACTACAGCTCAGAGCCACACTCATTATACAGCACAACTACACAACTACGGACCAACTACACAACTACAGACCAACTACACAACTACAGCACAACTACACAACTACAGCACAACTACACAACTACAACTACACAACTACAGCACAACTACAGGTCAGAGCCACACTCATTATACAGCACAACTACACAATTACAGCACAACTACAGCTCTCAGAGTCATTAGACATGAATGAGGTAAAGAAGGTGAGACAATAAGAGCGAATAAGAGGAAAAGAGAGAAAAAGGAAAGGGAGAAAAGAGAGAACTAAAGGAGAGAGAGAGGAGAGAGAGGAGAGAGGGGGGGGGGGGGTGAGGCGTAATGAAAGCACAGCAGGCAGGATTAAATGGCATTAAAGCAGCTTTTACTGGACACATTTCACTCCGCAAATGTCAGCTCTCCAAATGTCACCTGGAGCAACACGAAACACACACACAGAGGTGGGTGAGGAGAGACCCCCAAAAACACACACACTTATGATGTGTGTTCTCCTCCCGCCCACGTAAACACGGCCTTCGCTACGCCAGTGCTGATGGTGAATATGGGCTGCAATGGGTGAAAGAGAGGAGGCGTGAACTATTACTGTCATTAATTAATTACTAATATTTGTTATTTCATTTGTGTGATGCTGTAGTCAGGTTTCCATCCAGCTACTAATTAAAGTCAAGTGAGAAACTCAAAATTATGCAAATGAGGAGCTTCCACCAGCTCGGTACAACAGAGCTTTACAACAGCTTTACACACTGCTTCTGTAAAATATGAAATAAGGAGTGAGTTTACAGAGAAATCATTACTGCTAAGGACTTTTAAAATGTTAATTAAATAGATTACTAAAGCAATATGTAACATTCTGGGGGAGATACACACACACACACACACACACACACACACAGATATATGTGTATGTGTGTGTGTGTACATATACACATATATATATATATATATATATATATATATATATATATATATATATACACACACACACGCAAATTTCAACCAATGAAACTAAACTAATATAAAAATAAACAATAATATCTATAAAACCTCCTAATGATCAATGCCTACATTTTACACTGCAATGCCTTTTTAAAGCACCTATATCTCCAAAACTACATACGCCTGTCAAACTGCTGCACACTCTACACTGGGCATTACGCAACAGTTAGTTCAGCCACGTAAGCTGATTGGTTGAGAGGCGTCCTAACGATGTTGTTATTTCACCATAACATCAAAGGTTTTTCACAAACAATATCACTCCATTGATGCACCGTTGCTAAGCAACGACTTTAACAGCTGCAGGAGACGCTCAAGCCATCTGAACATTTTTACTTTGCAACGAACAGAAAATAAACACTGTTGAGATCACATCTGACCGACAGCCGATTCGGTCCGACTCTGAAGATCCGACGACACTAAATTCACAAACTGTCGTCACCACTGAGCAGCTTTTCAGTCGGCAGCTGTGACAGAAGATCAGCTGAACAACCTGGAATCAGCCAGAAACGTATGTGACGTTTTACTTTGTGTCTGTTGTGGTGTTGCCGTGTCTCACTCTCTACAGACGCACACAGGCGTGGTTTTACTTTGTGTCTGTTGTGGTGTTGTCGTGTCTCACTCTCTACAGACGCACACAGGCGTGGTTTTACTTTGTGTCTGTTGTGGTGTTGCCGTGTCTCACTCTCTACAGACGCACACAGGCGTGGTTTTACTTTGTGTCTGTTGTGGTGTTGCCGTGTCTCACTCTCTACAGACGCACACAGGCGTGGTTTTACTTTGTGTCTGTTGTGGTGTTGCCGTGTCTCACTCTCTACAGACGCACACAGGCGTGGTTTTACTTTGGGTCTGTTGTGGTGTTGCCGTGTCTCACTCTCTACAGACGCACACAGGCGTGGTATTACTTTGGGTCTGTTGTGGTGTTGCCGCGTCTCACTCTCTACAGACGCACACAGGCGTGGTTTTACTTTGTGTCTGTTGTGGTGTTGCCGAGTCTCACTCTCTACAGACGCACACAGGCGTGGTTTTACTTTGTGTCTGTTGTGGTGTTGCCGTGTCTCACTCTCTACAGACGCATACAGGCGTGGTTTTACTTTGTGTCTGTTGTGGTGTTGCCGTGTCTCACTCTCTACAGACGCACACAGGCGTGGTTTTACTTTGTGTCTGTTGTGGTGTTGCCGAGTCTCACTCTCTACAGACGCACACAGGCGTGGTATTACTTTGGGTCTGTTGTGGTGTTGCCGTGTCTCACTCTCTACAGACGCACACAGGCGTGGTTTTACTTTGTGTCTGTTGTGGTGTTGCCGTGTCTCACTCTCTACAGACGCACACAGGCGTGGTTTTACTTTGTGTCTGTTGTGGTGTTGCCGTGTCTCACTCTCTACAGACGCACACAGGCGTGGTTTTACTTTGTGTCTGTTGTGGTGTTGCCGTGTCTCACTCTCTACAGACGCACACAGGCGTGGTATTACTTTGTGTCTGTTGTGGTGTTGCCGTGTCTCACTCTCTACAGACGCACACAGGCGTGGTTTTACTTTGAGTCTGTTGTGGTGTTGCCGTGTCTCACTCTCTACAGACGCACACAGGCGTGGTATTACTTTGTGTCTGTTGTGGTGTTGCCGTGTCTCACTCTCTACAGACGCACACAGGCGTGGTTTTACTTTGTGTCTGTTGTGGTGTTGCCGTGTCTCACTCTCTACAGACGCACACAGGCGTGGTTTTACTTTGTGTCTGTTGTGGTGTTGCCGTGTCTCACTCTCTACAGACGCACACAGGCGTGGTTTTACTTTGTGTCTGTTGTGGTGTTGCCGTGTCTCACTCTCTACAGACGCACACAGGCGTGGTTTTACTTTGTGTCTGTTGTGGTGTTGCCGTGTCTCACTCTCTACAGACGCACACAGGCGTGGTTTTACTTTGTGTCTGTTGTGGTGTTGCCGTGTCTCACTCTCTACAGACGCACACAGGCGTGGTATTACTTTGTGTCTGTTGTGGTGTTGCCGTGTCTCACTCTCTACAGACGCACACAGGCGTGGTATTACTTTGTGTCTGTTGTGGTGTTGCCGTGTCTCACTCTCTACAGACGCACACAGGCGTGGTTTTACTTTGTGTCTGTTGTGGTGTTGTCGTGTCTCACTCTCTACAGACGCACACAGGCGTGGTTTTACTTTGTGTCTGTTGTGGTGTTGCCGTGTCTCACTCTCTACAGACGCACACAGGCGTGGTTTTACTTTGTGTCTGTTGTGGTGTTGCCGTGTCTCACTCTCTACAGACGCACACAGGCGTGGTTTTACTTTGTGTCTGTTGTGGTGTTGCCGTGTCTCACTCTCTACAGACGCACACAGGCGTGGTTTTACTTTGGGTCTGTTGTGGTGTTGCCGTGTCTCACTCTCTACAGACGCACACAGGCGTGGTATTACTTTGGGTCTGTTGTGGTGTTGCCGCGTCTCACTCTCTACAGACGCACACAGGCGTGGTTTTACTTTGTGTCTGTTGTGGTGTTGCCGAGTCTCACTCTCTACAGACGCACACAGGCGTGGTTTTACTTTGTGTCTGTTGTGGTGTTGCCGTGTCTCACTCTCTACAGACGCATACAGGCGTGGTTTTACTTTGTGTCTGTTGTGGTGTTGCCGTGTCTCACTCTCTACAGACGCACACAGGCGTGGTTTTACTTTGTGTCTGTTGTGGTGTTGCCGAGTCTCACTCTCTACAGACGCACACAGGCGTGGTATTACTTTGGGTCTGTTGTGGTGTTGCCGTGTCTCACTCTCTACAGACGCACACAGGCGTGGTTTTACTTTGTGTCTGTTGTGGTGTTGCCGTGTCTCACTCTCTACAGACGCACACAGGCGTGGTATTACTTTGTGTCTGTTGTGGTGTTGCCGTGTCTCACTCTCTACAGACGCACACAGGCGTGGTTTTACTTTGTGTCTGTTGTGGTGTTGCCGTGTCTCACTCTCTACAGACGCACACAGGCGTGGTTTTACTTTGTGTCTGTTGTGGTGTTGCCGTGTCTCACTCTCTACAGACGCACACAGGCGTGGTTTTACTTTGAGTCTGTTGTGGTGTTGCCGTGTCTCACTCTCTACAGACGCACACAGGCGTGGTATTACTTTGTGTCTGTTGTGGTGTTGCCGTGTCTCACTCTCTACAGACGCACACAGGCGTGGTTTTACTTTGTGTCTGTTGTGGTGTTGCCGTGTCTCACTCTCTACAGACGCATACAGGCGTGGTTTTACTTTGTGTCTGTTGTGGTGTTGCCGTGTCTCACTCTCTACAGACGCACACAGGCGTGGTTTTACTTTGTGTCTGTTGTGGTGTTGCCGTGTCTCACTCTCTACAGACGCACACAGGCGTGGTTTTACTTTGTGTCTGTTGTGGTGTTGCCGTGTCTCACTCTCTACAGACGCACACAGGCGTGGTTTTACTTTGTGTCTGTTGTGGTGTTGCCGTGTCTCACTCTCTACAGACGCACACAGGCGTGGTATTACTTTGTGTCTGTTGTGGTGTTGCCGTGTCTCACTCTCTACAGACGCACACAGGCGTGGTATTACTTTGTGTCTGTTGTGGTGTTGCCGTGTCTCACTCTCTACAGACGCACACAGGCGTGGTTTTACTTTGTGTCTGTTGTGGTGTTGCCGTGTCTCACTCTCTACAGACGCACACAGGCGTGGTTTTACTTTGTGTCTGTTGTGGTGTTGCCGTGTCTCACTCTCTACAGACGCACACAGGCGTGGTATTACTTTGTGTCTGTTGTGGTGTTGTCGCGTCTCACTCTCTACAGACGCACACAGGCGTGGTATTACTTTGTGTCTGTTGTGGTGTTGTCGCGTCTCACTCTCTACAGACGCACACAGGCGTGGTTTTACTTTGTGTCTGTTGTGGTGTTGCCGAGTCTCACTCTCTACAGGCGCACACAGGCGTGGTTTTACTTTGTGTCTGTTGGTGTTGCCGTGTCTCACTCTCTACAGACGCACACAGGCGTGGTTTTACTTTGTGTCTGTTGTGGTGTTGCCGTGTCTCACTCTCTACAGACGCACACAGGCGTGGTTTTACTTTGTGTCTGTTGTGGTGTTGCCGTGTCTCACTCTCTACAGACGCACACAGGCGTGGTTTTACTTTGTGTCTGTTGTGGTGTTGCCGTGTCTCACTCTCTACAGACGCACACAGGCGTGGTTTTACTTTGTGTCTGTTGTGGTGTTGCCGTGTCTCACTCTCTACAGACGCACACAGGCGTGGTATTACTTTGTGTCTGTTGTGGTGTTGCCGTGTCTCACTCTCTACAGACGCACACAGGCGTGGTATTACTTTGTGTCTGTTGTGGTGTTGCCGTGTCTCACTCTCTACAGACGCACACAGGCGTGGTTTTACTTTGTGTCTGTTGTGGTGTTGCCGTGTCTCACTCTCTACAGACGCACACAGGCGTGGTTTTACTTTGTGTCTGTTGTGGTGTTGCCGTGTCTCACTCTCTACAGACGCACACAGGCGTGGTATTACTTTGTGTCTGTTGTGGTGTTGTCGTGTCTCACTCTCTACAGACGCACACAGGCGTGGTATTACTTTGGGTCTGTTGTGGTGTTGCCTCGTCTCACTCTCTACAGACGCACACAGGCGTGGTATTACTTTGGGTCTGTTGTGGTGTTGCCGTGTCTCACTCTCTACAGACGCACACAGGCGTGGTTTTACTTTGGGTCTGTTGTGGTGTTGTCGTGTCTCACTCTCTACAGACGCACACAGGCGTGGTATTACTTTGGGTCTGTTGTGGTGTTGTCGTGTCTCACTCTCTACAGACGCACACAGGCGTGGTATTACTTTGGGTCTGTTGTGGTGTTGCCGTGTCTCACTCTCTACAGACGCACACAGGCGTGGTTTTACTTTGGGTCTGTTGTGGTGTTGTCGTGTCTCACTCTCTACAGACGCACACAGGCGTGGTATTACTTTGGGTCTGTTGTGGTGTTGCCGCGTCTCACTCTCTACAGACGCACACAGGCGTGGTTTTACTTTGTGTCTGTTGTGGTGTTGTCGTGTCTCACTCTCTACAGACGCACACAGGCGTGGTTTTACTTTGGGTCTGTTGTGGTGTTGTCGTGTCTCACTCTCTACAGACGCACACAGGCGTGGTATTACTTTGGGTCTGTTGTGGTGTTGCCGTGTCTCACTCTCTACAGACGCACACAGGCGTGGTATTACTTTGGGTCTGTTGTGGTGTTGCCGCGTCTCACTCTCTACAGACGCACACAGGCGTGGTTTTACTTTGTGTCTGTTGTGGTGTTGTCGTGTCTCACTCTCTACAGACGCACACAGGCGTGGTTTTACTTTGGGTCTGTTGTGGTGTTGTCGTGTCTCACTCTGTACAGACGCACACAGGCGTGGTATTACTTTGGGTCTGTTGTGGTGTTGTCGTGTCTCACTCTCTACAGACGCACACAGGCGTGGTATTACTTTGTGTCTGGTGTGGTGTTGTCGTGTCTCACTCTCTACAGACGCACACTTCTATAAACTCACCGATCACTTTGACGAAGTAGGCGTCCGCCTCAAAGTTGTTCTTCAGAGCGTGGATGGTCAGCTCCGTCTTGCTGTCAGTCCGGCTCAGCACGATCATATCCAGTATACCCTAAAAACAGGAAACACATCTCAGGACCCATAATGCACCAGGCTCAAAATGCTGCCTTCATATAATATTGGAATTATAAATAGGAAATCCTGAGAGCTGATTGGTTGGCATTACTGCTACTAAGTGCTGATTGGTTGGCATTACTGCTACTAAGTGCTGATTGGTTGGCATTACTGCTACAGAGTGCTGAACCATGAAGATCAGCGCAGACTGCTGGTCACCATAGCAACACAGACCTGAAGCTAGCCTACCTAGTAGCCAACGAAAAGGCAAAGGTTTGAATTTCCCCGAATAGTCAAATCCAATTAAGACGCTGGCGAATAAGAAGCGACTTCAGCTTCGTAAAAACCTGAACACTGAGACATTTTATTAAGTTATTAAGTGATACTTTTTTGATCCCACAACCGGAGAAATTCCACCTCCGCATTTAACCCATCCGTGAAGTGAAACACCACATACACACTAATGAGCACACACACTAGGGGGCGGTGAGCACACTTGCCCGGAGCGGTGGGCAGCCCTATCCACGGCGGCCGGGGAGCAGTTGGGGGTTAGGAGTCTTGCTCAAGGACACCTCAGTCATGGACTGTCGGCCCTGGGGATCGAACCGGCAACCTTCCGGTCACAGGGCCAGATCCCTAACCTCCAGCCCGCCACTGCCCCCAATGAGGAACTGTTCCACTTTTGCACAAATGTTTCCTGCCAGAGATGTGAGAAAAGCAGGTACAGCTAAGCAAAAGCTGAAAGCAAAGCAAAGCAACTCACACATTTACAGCCAAGGTGGTAGAATGGATATAAATGTGGCTCTCAAAGCGGTTCGATTTTTGTTGAAAGGACAAAACGGCTCTTTGAACATTTGGGTTATGACCCCTGAGCCAGCAGGCATCGCATGACAGGAAGGAGACGCAGCTAGCAGGTAGAACTGCACACGGCTAAAATGGGGACATAATCTGGTTGGATGACCTGATGACTCAGAAATGCAGACGCTGCAGCTCTCACTGGACGTAGGTGATGAAATTTTAAACTGCCTTCACTTGGTGGAAATGACATGAACTCTGCGTTCAAAATGACATTATTACAGTTCTGAGAGTAATAATCACATCCTGTCCCCAAACTTCTGATGTACAGACAGTGTGGACAGACTCACACTCAGCCAAAGAGAAAACAAGGTCAGAGATGTTCTCAAGCCCTCTGAGATATGGGATGATTGGGGTCCTGACCACACACACACACACACACACACACACACACACACACACACAAAGAAAAAAGCTCTAGCATCCTGTGCTAATCATGTCTTCCAGTGATGCACTCAGCATGACATACTGTCCTAAAGCCAGAGAGAGAGAGAGACAGAGAGGGAGAGACAGAGAGAGAGAGAGAAAGAGAGACAGAAATCCAGAGAGAGCAAGAGAGAGAGCGAGAGAGAGAGACACAGAGAGACAGAGAGGGAGAGAGAGACAGAGAGAGAGAGATAGAGAGAGACAGACAGAGAGAGAGAGACACAGAGAGACAGAGAGGGAGAGACAGAGATCCAGAGAGAGCAAGACAAAGAGAGAGAGAGAGAGAGAGAGAGAGAGAGAGAGAGCGCAAGACAGAGAGAGAGAGAGAGTAAGAGAGAGAGAGAGAGAGAGAGAGAGAGAGAGAGAGAGAGAGCGAGAGCAAGAGAGAGAGAGAGAGAGAGAGAGCGAGAGCGAGAGAGAGAGAGAGAGAGAGAGAGAGCGAGAGCGAGAGAGGGGGGGGGGGGGCTTTAAGGTGTTGTCTATAGCCCATAATTATTCATCAAGAGGAGTGTCAGTGTCACCAGCCAAGGACAATTAAAGACAGATAAAAGATACCCCCCCCCCCCCCCACCCCACACACACACACACACACACACACACACACACGTACGTGTTCATTTCTCCGCTTGAGCCACAGAAGCTGTAGAAATGTCCAGATATCGACTCTCAGGAAAGACAATAACTCACAAACAGCTTCAGTTAGTTCGGACCCAGACTGAGGTCTAAGACAATATAAAGTGGCACTGGTTCCTTTTATGAACTTATTCCTAACTTCCAAACACTTTTACTCTTAAAAGTCATTTATTTCTCAGCTGGTGCAGAGTGAGTATTATCAGAGCAGCGCACGACCTTTATGAGCAGGTCACCGTGTCTGTGTTTCCATGCAGAGATTTTCTCCAGTCCAACTGAACACATTCTAATTACAGATGAAGGTGTTTATTCTATTCAACAATCTGATGGAAGGTCTCCATTTACATGCTCACTACAAGCAATCAGATCCAAAATGACGCACAATATGTAGAGAACCGCCTAGTGTAAACGTTACCTTGACAACCAGCATCATATGAGTCCAGTCAGAGTGAGATGAGCAGCAGTGAGCAGTGCTTTTGTCTTTAATCACTTTAAAATGACGTCAGACTCAGGAAAATGTCCTTCACATATCCTTATTAAAGAAGGCCGAGAGGAAGACGTCGTGATCTGAGACGCATAAGCTGGACGTCCGTCCCACCGCCGTCTTTTAAAGATCAGAGCGTGAACTTCGTCTCCTCTGCAGACCAGTTTCTGCTCCGCCGTGCTGAACGGTATAAACTCTCACTGTGACGCGACGCACAAGCAGAATAGACTTAAACTTTCCGATAGGGAATGTAATCGGATACAGACGTTTACACGGATATTATTCTTCTGTTTTACGGATTATTTACAGGATTACCCACCTCGTTCAGTCGGATAGGGCCTGTATTCTAAATGGCCTTGACTGGACTAGACTATTCTGATATAGCTATTAGTTGGATTTATTATTTGGAGTTTTTATTAATGGATTATTAGGCTGGTAAATGGTGTGAAAAAAGTTGTTGAACAAATTGAAAAACACTGAGAAAAACATTCATAATACAACAAAATTAGTGGCTCAAATTCTGCTGAAGAAAAGAAGCAGCATGTAAAAAAGTTAGAATTACAATTTTCATGGGGTAAAATGTGTCAATCGGTCAACGTCTTCAGAAACATTCAGCTTTTCAGCGACTCTCAACATTCAGGTTCTGTGTGCACCACTGAGGGAGAGGAAACCCACACCAGCAGGAGCTCACGAGTCTACATGTTCTTGCATTCAAACAGAGGGAATCTGCATTTTAGTCAACCAGAGTTTTAAATGCGAATAGGTTTTTTAATGTTGATCTGTAATATAATGAGATTTTTCGTCGCTGAACTGCAACAGCAAACATCTCTATTTCGCATTCACGATAATTTAGATGACAGTAAAATCTAAACTATAAAAGCTAAACGAATCAGCTGCCATCAAGCTCGGGAACATTTCCCGCCGTGATGAAAGCGTGAAATGTCAGTAACTAATCCGGAAATCAGAAAATCAAAACTGTGTCCAGTTGTAACTAAAAAGTTTGTAATGAATCGAATTGATTTTTATTTGCTTGAAAACTCGTATTTATGACAATTTGGATGAGAGCAGCATAATAGCGCCCCCTAATGTTCAGAGTGCACACAGCCAGTCCCTGTGTGACGTTACAGCGCTGTGGGAGTGAGAGCAGAGGGAGGGAGCGGAGATTTGGGCTGCAGGCCATGATGAGTTGTTGATGGTTGCAAATAAGAGCAATGTCAGAAAGGCCCTCGGTCCAGCAGCGCTGAAACCAGCGGGGCGGACAGCAGGATGGAGTGATGCCAAAAGACTGGACGAACACCAAAGAACAGGAGAGAACCAGGGCTCCACCGATATGCTGTTTGGCCAATAACGCTGCCAAACTATATTAACCATATTTACAAACCACTGGCATTACTTCATATTACAAGAACGCGCAGCTGTAATGTGATTTTAATGGCCATTTTAATGCCGTTACCGCATTTTCATGTTTGACCATTCAACCCATCTGACCCAGGCCGAAGTCCAACTGCAGTGCGCTGTATCAGAGCCGGTGTATGAGACCCTGGTCTCTTCCTATTTCCCACGTTATCTCTGAAACTGGACCGCACAGGACGACTGTGAGCGAGTCCTCACCTGCGAACTCACCTGTACGTTTCCTTTTGCTACTGAGAGCTGATTGGTTAGCATTACTGCTACTGAGAGCTGATTGGTTGGCATTACTGCTACTGAGAGCTGATTGGTTGGCATTACTGCTACTGAGAGCTGATTGGCTGGCATTACTGCTACTGAGAGCTGATTGGTTGGCATTACTGCTACTGAGAGCTGATTGGTTAGCATTACTGCTACTGAGAGCTGATTGGTTAGCATTACTGCTACTGAGAGCTGATTGGTTAGCATTACTGCTACTGAGAGCTGATTGGTTGGCATTACTGCTACTGAGAGCTGATTGGTTAGCATTACTGCTACTGAGAGCTGATTGGTTAGTGTTACTGCTACTGAGAGCTGATTGGTTAGCATTACTGCTACTGAGAACTGATTGGTTGGCATTACTGCTACTGAGAGCTGATTGGTTGGCATTACTGCTACTGAGAGCTGACTGGTTGGCATTACTGCTACTGAGAACTGATTGAGTGGCAAGCTGAGCAGCTCATTGGCTGTTCATGCTGAGCGACGTCATGAGGCACTGCTTTAAACTCCTATAACTTGAGTTGAAAAGCTCGTAAAACCATAACAGTGGTGTTGTGGTTTCTACTGTTCTGTGTTCAGGAAATGATGGTATTGTTTTATATTTAATATGTTTTGCACAAACTATGATTTTGCACAAATGCTCCATCTTAACCCATTCATTTTGGACTTGCTCGGGAGCGCCCTCTAGTGTTTGAGAAACCCAGAAGACGTTACAGAGGGTTCTCTGGCTGCTTCTTGCTCTGATAGCTTCCAAATGTCGTCAGAACTTTCAGAAGACTATGGACTATAATTTGATTTCTTGTTAAATACAGTGCTGTGAAAAAGTAAGTGCCCCTTCCCAGTTTCCTGTATTTTTGCATATTTGTCACACTTGAATGTTTTAAATCATCAAACTACTTTAAATATTAGACAAAGATAACCACAGTAAACACACAATGCTCATTTTAAATGATTTCATTTGTGGAAGGAAAGATGCTATTCAGCCCTACATGGCCCTATGTAAAAATTAATTGCCCCCTTAGCTACTAAATCAACCAGGTAACAAATTCAATTAACTATTGGGGTCAGTTTCACTGCCATGCCCAGACATGATCACTGCCTGACCTACTGAATCAAAACATTACTTTAATAGAACCTGTCTGGCAATGTGAAGCAGCAAGAAGGTCTCAAACAGCAGCACATCATGCTGGGTTCTAAAGGGATGCAAATACAGATGCGATAAATACGAGTTACAAAGCCATTGCTGAGGCTCTAGGACTCCAGTGAACCACAGTGAGAGCTGTTATCCACAGATGGAGAAAACATGGAACAGTGGTGAACCTTCCCAGGAGAGGCCGACCTACCAAAATTTCACCTACACAACATCAACGACTCATCAAGGAGGTCACGAAAGAACCCAGAAGAACATGTAAAGAACTGCAGGCCTCACTTGACTCAGCTAAGGTCAATTTACATGATTCCACAATGAAAAAAACAAGACACTGGACAAAAAATGGCATCAATGGAAGAGACGCAAGGCACAAATCAACGCTGACCAAAAAGAACATGAAGGTTTGTCTAGAATTTGCCAAAAAACATCTAGATGACCCCCAAGACCTTTGGGATAATATTATGTGGACCGATGAGTCAAAAGTGGAACTTTATGAAAGATATGGGTCCCATTACATCTGGTGTAAAGATAACACTGCATTCCACCAGCAGAACATCACACCGACAGTGAAACATGGTGGTGGTAGTGTGACAGTCTTGGGCTGCTTTGCTTCTGCAGGATCTGGACGGCTTGTCATAACTGATGGAACCATGAATTGTGCTCTCTATGAGACAATCCTGTAGGAGAATGTCAGCCCGCCAGTCCGTGACCGAAAGCTCAAGTGCAGTTGGGTTATGCAGCAGGATAATAATCCACAGCACACAAGCAAGTCCACCTCTGAAACCACTGCAAAAAAATGGTATCTTGCCAAGTGAAATTCTCTTAATTCTAGTCAATCTGCGTAATATTTCTTTTTTAAGATGGTTGTGCTCTTATTATAGGATCATTTAGCTTATTTCTAGACATTTTCTACCTGTTTTACACAATTTTATCAAGATAAATTCTCACTATATTGGCAGATAATTTAGCTGCTTTCAAGCACATTTCTTAAAACTTGCAAAATTATCAGCCAATATAGTGAGATCATTTTAAATCACTGTAAACAAGTGAAAAATGTTTGGAAATACATCAGTTAATCTTAAAATAAGCTGACAACAAACAATCTCAACAATCTCAACAGGAGAAATATGAAAGTTTTAATATCATTTTACTTGACAAGATGCTACATTTTGAAGTGCAGTTCAAAAGATACAACAGTTTTTAAAGGTTTTTCAAGATTGTGAAGTGGTCAACTCAAAGTCCTGACTTCAATCTCATGGTGTGGCGAGACCTTACAAGGGAAGCTCACTCTCAAAAACCCTCCAATGGAGCTGAAGTAAAACAATTCTATAAAGAAGAGTGGGCCAGAATTCCCCCACAGTGACCACAAATTATCGCCAATGTTTGTTACTGCCAAGACTGGCACAATCAAGTCTTAGATATAAAGGGGCAATTACTTTATCACATGAGTGATACAGGCTTTGAATAAATGGCTATATTCAATAAACGGAATAACAATTTAAAAGCTGCGTTTCTTGTTCACTCATGTTGTATTTAGCTTATATTAAAGTTACCTGGATGATCTGAAACATTTAAATGTGACAAATCAGCAAAAACAGAAGAAATCGAGCGAGAAAATGTGGCCTAAACACACCAAACCTGCGCTGAACAGTCCCGTATTCGAGTGCGTTCTCTGTAGTTCTCTGTAGAGGATGTTTTAGCTCGTTTTCACTAGGAAAATCAACAGAACATGTCATTTAACGGACCGGCTGTTCTGGCTGCACTGTGTAATTTGGTATTTCTATTGACAGCAACACTACAGAAAACTCCCTCTGGAGCCGCAGTCCTGAATTCATATTGTGACTCCGACTCTGGAGGAAGGAGAGAAACACGGAGAAACTGAACAGCACTGCTGGACATGCGGACGGATTGAGGCACTCCCAAAGGCTACAGCACGGTCAGACAGCATTAGGGGTGAGTAGGGGTCAGTGGAAGAGTGGGGAGAGTGGAGGAGGAGGCCGACTGAGAGTGAGGAGAGGGCACTGCTGTTAGAGTAACAAGGGAAGGACAGAGCACGGGTCAGAACGAGTGAGAGGGACAATTACAGCCTAGCAAATCCGATAACGGGCACAATATAACCACAGACACCTTTCATTAACGAGAGAGAGAGAGAGAGAGACAGCAAGAGAGAGCGAGAGAGGGCAGAAAAAAGGAATAGCAAAGAGGGGGAGTGGGGGGCACATAGGAGGTGGGAGGAGAAAGAAAAGGGAGACCTAAGAAAGGGAGAAAGGGTGAAAGAGAGCATGAGAGAGAGGGTGAGAAGGAAGGGTGAGAAAGAGCAAGTGGGAGAGAGCGTGAAAGAGAGAATGTGGGAGAGAGAGAGAGAAGAATGGGAAGATGGGAAGAGGTGGGAAGACAGAGAAGGGGGATTAAGGGAGAATGAGCGTGAGAAATAAAGAAAAATGAGAGAAAGAGAAAGAGAGGGAGGGAGCAAGAGAGAGAGAGAGAGAGAGTGAGAAAGAAGAGAGACAAAGAAGGAGAGCGAGAGAGAGGGAGGGAGGAGAGAGAGAAAGTGAGAAGGAGAGAGAAAGAATGAACTCACGTCCTCGTAGATGTCGAAGAAGGTTGCCACGACTGCAGAGTGGACGGAGCTGAGGTCAGTCTGCTCCCAGTGGATGCGGAACATTCGGCCTGATTCCCTACAGCTCACATTATTACAGGGAACATTTTCCAACAGAAACGCCTGCTGCTGAACCCTGAGAGGGGGAGAGAGAGAGAGGGAGAGAGAGAGGGAGAGAGAGAGAGAGAGCGAGAGAGAGAGAGAGAGAGAGAGAGAGCGAGAGAGAGAGAGAGAGAGAGAAAAGTTTAGAGAGGCCACACATTACACTGACCACTGGCGGACAAGAACGTTCAGTCGCCCCTCGCTGAGCATGCTGCGGTCATTTCAATAAACTTGTCATATAATAGCATATCAGCTTATTATTCAGTAACTACAGGGACTTCAGTGCAAACTGGCTGAGCTATTCTTAGGTTATAAGTGTGTGTAATAACACTTCGGGCCTCCCGGTGAGCCCTGACCATTTAAGGCTTCAAGCGCTTCTGTGCTTTGCCCGTCTCTGACTGATGGACAGCAGCCGTCTTCATGTACAGGCTACTCGATGGTGTTTGAACCAGGTGTGTAGTGATTCAGGTGTGCAGTTAGCAAGAATCAGACGTGAGACGTTTGAGGGGTAAATCTGATTTATCGCTGAACTATTTACTTCAGAACAAATATCTGGAGTGAGTCTAGACAGCCAGGATGTATTAAGGGATGTGTTCAACCTCCCTCTCCTCCCTCCCGCTCCCCGCTCTCTCTCGTTCTCCTCCTGTGGTTTCTTTGCCTCTTTGAGGCTCACACCCTCCCATTCACCTTGGTGAAAACAGGCAGAGCGTGAAGCTTTTCGTCTCTGCTGTCTCTCTCTGTGTGTGAAGGATGTAGTACGTGATGATGGATAGGAACACAGGCCCTCAGCCCTCCATCAAACCGGACTGATTTATCCCCATCATTTATTACACATTCAAAAAGATTCCTCTGATTTCAAAGCACCACATTTAAACAACCGTAAGGCATCTACGAACCAATCACAATCCAGTTGTAAGAATGGGTCATCGAGTTTCTGACTGGCTCCTTCAGTCTGAGAGGAGATGAGACCCCTGAGCAGAAAGCGTTCTGTGTTGAGTGAATCCGTCATAACTGTGCGGTGTGATGTTCATCAGCAGTGAAGCTCCAGCAGCTCGGAGCGTTTGGCGCTGGTTCCACAGCACTGGATGATCTCCGAAATCCCACTGAAAGAGCCGTGAGTGCAGCGACGCCCGACACGCTCAGTCCAGTCTGGGATGAGTTTGACTGTGGTGTTGATGTCGTCCGTACAGCTGGAGGAGGTTCAGACTGAGACCTTGTACAGTTAATAAACTTTAGGCTCATTTACACCATTTACAGCTCACTGCACTGATCTGTACTCATTTACAGTGAAGTAAATAATTTTGAAATCAGACGAATCTCTTTGAATCACCCTGCATTGTTAATTTATTTTGGATATTTATTATATATACATATATTTATAGTCCTGTCATATTTACTTTACATCTTTCTTAATGCACTTTTTTTAATCCATCCATCCATCCATCCACCTACAGAGTCCATCCATCCACCCACCCACGAAGATTTTGCATGTATGTGGAGGTTACGGGATTTGGAGACCTCTCTGGTGGAAATGTGTAATTGCATGCAGCGTGCAGTAGAACATTTTGTAGCATGGGTTGTGCTTTGGTCCCTTTCCCTGAGCGCTTAAATCTGATGATTAAGGAGAATTCAGAGAGAACTCGGTGTAAACTTGGGGAAGGAGGCGTCTCTGAGGATGTGAGTGAAATACCTATTATCATCATATCTTCATCTGTATAATGTTTATTCTGAGATCACCTGAGACTTAAGCTGCTTTCTGGCGTTGGGCGTGATAATCTTTGTTTGAAAGCAGCTTTAAGCATCGAGATGGATCTTTTCGTGTCTCTGCGCATGACGTTAAAAGGCAAAGACATATGGTGTGGCCCGAAAGTGTTTTTTCTCGATTCGGCAACGCTACTTCTTTCAATCCCAACAAAGGAGAACTGGAGCTCATCTTTAAAGATGATGCAGTTCAGTTCAGTAAATGCAGCGATACAGGTGTACATGTATGAACGCTCAAGAGTTACATATCATCACCGTCGCACCAAAGCCTTGCATCTCTGAAATAGGAGCTTTAACGAAGCATGAAAAAAACTTAAGATGTTGAGTTAGTGCCACAATATTTATATTATTTATATTATTCCAGTTTCGGCTGTTTATTTGTGTTTCAGAAAAGTGAAAATTGACAACTGACAATCAATTTAAATAAAACGACTACAGTATTACATTACAATGTAAAATATACATTTAAAATCATATCGGCCATCTCAATTTTTCACACAGCTTTAAAGTTGATATATTAGACATTTTAAACATTAATATAGCAGTGAACAAGTAACGATACAGCGGAGTAACGACGTTCTGAGCAGTGAGTGAAGTTACGCCGCCTCCGTGTGTCCTGTGACTTCCCTCCCCACGGCTTGCTTTGCCCTCCCCACTAAGGCCTACACAGCATAAGGGCACGATTTTATGATTAAGATTAAAATCAAGTGACCCTTATTAGTCCCACAACGGGGAAATTCTGCCTCCGCATTTAACCCATCCGTGAAGTGAATCACCACATACACACTAGTGAGCACACACTAGGGGGCAGTGAGCACACTTGCCCGGAGCGGTGGGCAGCCCTATCCACAGCACCCGGGGAGCAGTTGGAGATTAGGTGTCTTGCTCAAGGACACCTCAGTCATGGACTGTCGGCCCTGGGGATCGAACTGGTGACCTTCCGGTCACGAGGCTGGTTCCCTGACCTCCAGCCCAGGCGGAACGGGAAAATTCGAACAAAAATCTGGTGAAAAAGCAGCCGACTTCAGCTTCACTGAGAGTTAAAAGGCATGAAAATGGATGAGGAGGTCGCTCCAGCTGGACAGGTGGGCAACATGAATTATTTTTTGTTGCTTCACAGAATATGTTTACAAACAAAAATGTTTACGAATGTTCGTGATAGTGACTGGTTAGCTCAACAACAGCAACTGCAGCGAGAGTTTGCTAACCCACAACCTCACTAGTGTTAGCTAGTCACTGCTATGTCATTGTTCACTCTAACATTACATGGAATTCATGTGTACAAGGTTTGCGAAGAGTTTCATGGCCACAAAGACCTAAAAACGAGCGTTGGCCTTGACAGTGCAGGTTCATGAATTTGGGGGGCGGAGCTTTTGAAGAAGCACTGAAGGCCCAGTGTGATTGTTTTGATGTTCAAATGTTAACAACTGTATAGTGTTAATCAGTTAAATCAATGCTAGTTTCATCAAACAGAGACTCGCGTAGAAACAAACGTCAGAATCCAAAAAGCATCAAACAGCAACAAAACAAAGGTAAGGTACTAAACTCAGCTTACTTTATTTAAATTACACAACCGTCGTATATAAAAAAGCAAGTCTGCTCATCTGAGACAACTGCGGTGGGTATGATTTTCTAACAGACTAACGTTTTAATGCAAATTAAAGGTAAAGGGGAAATAAACTCCACGGGGCTTCGAGACTGCAGCTGTTTCTACTAATTCAGTCACGCCGAACTCCAAAACGACCTGGTTATTTTCTGTCACATGCAGCTCTCCCACAGCGCCAGAAATCTTTCCAATGATTCCCTGAATTTTTTATACTGAAGTTGTTATTTAAGCAGGAATGAAAATCCCAGAATAAAACACTGCGACTTTTTGTTAGTCACACTGTGTCGAACACTACGAAGCAGCCTGAACGGGCGGCGCATTAGAAGAGGAAGAACAGTCGACATCCGCCAGAGGAAACTGCAAAGCGCTCTCTCAGATACAGTCTTCAGCAAAATATTCATGAGGACGACTGAACTTTCTTGAAATACTGTTGTAGTGCTGCCCTGGATTTTAATGCATTTTTATTCTGTGTACTGCTAACTGTCCTGATATCTGGAAGTTACTTTGTGGGCATTTTATGTACTTTTTACACCTGATAGACAATAATACACGAGTATGTATGTCACTGTTTTTGTTCAACCACTTTCAAACCTTTTAATTGAGAAAGTTTTACTTGTAGTTATTATCCAATACCTGGTTTATCTCATCAATGTTTCTTCAAATAAACTTAACTCATTTGGACGTTTCTGGGATTTGGAGAAAAAAAAAACATTTTGTAGTGTGGGTTTATGCTTCAGTCCCCTTCCCCGAGCAGATGAATCTGATGGTTGAAAGAATTCAGAGAGAACTCAGTCTAAACTTGGTGAAGGAGGCGCCTCTGAGGATGTTAGAGAATTATCTACTGCTGTATCACATCTTCATCAATATGATACTGATCGTGAGATCATTTGAGACCTAAACATGGAGCCAGGGCTGCTTCTTGAGCCTGTGTGCGTGACATTCACACATAAAGACATGCGACATGGGATGAAAAGCTTGGCCCTAAAGCCTCTAACGTTTAAATTAAATTAATTAAATTATTTTATCAAAGAAAGCGTGCAGCTTTAAATCAGGTGTGCTGCTGATGGAATGCATCAATGCATGTATGGTAACCAGTGTGAACACATAGAATTAGCTACTTTATACTGTGGCCCAGTCCCATTTCACCCCTCGCCCCTCGCCCCTACCACTCAGCCCTAGCCTTTCATTTTCCGTGTTCTCGTCTAGCAGTAGGGTGTCCTGATTCTTGTTGAGATAGAGGGGTGGGGTGAAGTGTCGGGGCTACATGACCCTCCAAACGGAGGTTTTTCAGAGACTCCAAACAGAGAGATATGAGTAAAAAGAAAAACAGGCATAAAAACAGCTAATAGTACGCTAATGTCTCGGTAGCTAGCTAGCTAACTTTCCCATTCCACCTTAAATAGTCCAGCAGTTCTGATGCCTGAAGCTCCAGAATGTCACTGCTGCTCCATTTAAGGTGGAACAGAAAAATTCGAAGAAGGATCTGGAGAATCTCTGACTTCAGCTTCATATCACTGAAGAAAGGGGGGGGGCGGGGGTGATAATGAATAATTGCCCCCCTCTTTGAAGGCGTATGATCCCTAAATGTAACTAAAGCCCAGCAGTGAGGAGCTGAACTTTCCCCTCCTCTGCTGTCCCTGCAGACGGGCAGGGTCGCCTACAGAGCGGCGCTAGTAGCTGTTAATGAAGTGATGCTCTTTTATTAGAGGGTCTCATTTCAGAGGGAAGATCTCAACCACTAGGGTTGAAAATAAGAAATGAGATTGGACCAAAATCAGACCAGCTGAAATCTGCTGGACTTTTCTCTCCATGTTTCGCCTGCAAAAAGAAGCACAATAAGCTCTAGTTTCCAAACGTCTAAAGAGTCTGTTCCACTTTAAATGTCAAGTGTGATGTGGTGTTGAACTTCCTACCCATGTAAATGTTCCCTTAAAGGTTCTACAGTGGTTTTAAGGTCTGATTATGAACCTTAAATCAGTTTCTCCAGGTGAAAAGTTGGTATTTGTCCCTTTTCATAACCGAATGTTTTAAAACACAGCAGTAGAATAAAAGCCTGGAGGTGAGGCGAGGCAGCGTGTGTGGAGTCAGTCCAACTTAGAACAGATCATTTCAGTGGATTATGGTTCAGTTATGTTCCCTGACTAAAGGTACTGAGATGGACCCTTGAGGGTTCCACCCCGTAACAGAAGGGGAACCGCCCCAGAGACAGTTTAGGACCTTTATTTTCTGAGAACGTACCGCATTACCTTCTCCTAAAATCGGTATCTTTTCTGACCGACTGGGCCCTTGCTCTGTCATGTGAGCTGTATTGATGAACTGCAGTGATGCTACTCTGATATGAAGCACTGGCTTTTTCCCATCATGCATGAGCAGATTAATCCCGTTTGACTACATAGTGGAATTCACTAAACACACCAAACACACAGCAATCCTCAGCCGGACTGCCATTGCCTAGCAACAGAGCAGCGTGCAGCCGGATCCAGGAAGACACAGTCCCATTACAAGCCCATAGACCTCCATGCACACACAACATCGTGTGCACACCATTCCACATAAAGGCTGGTCTATACACCGGCGCAATGGTTCACGGGTAAGCACAGATGCTATGATGAGCTCCAGAAATCAGCAGAGCTGAAAACGCTGACTGGTTTTCCAGTAGTGCCAGGGAGGCAGGATCGGACCCAGACCCAAACAATTGTCAACCTGAAACAGAACTACTCCAAAATCAAAATGAGGCAGTGCATGGTACCAGCAAACAGAAGAGGAGTGGCTTTATAAACATTTAGGTAAAATGCATCTGCAAAATATTAGGCTAACAATGAAGCAAGTGTCCATTCTGGAAGAATTTTATGCATATTCCTGCTTGGACTAGTGATGAGCACGAGAACTCAAGTGTAGAGGTCCGCACGGAACCGTTTTTCAGTCCCGCTCCCGCCCGCTCACGCAGAGAGTTCGACCATTTGTCCCACTCCTGCCCGCAACCGCAACATTTTGGACCCCTCAGTCACTCTGCTCAACAAAAAAAATACATATCATTTATAAAGGGGCATGGCATGTTTGTTTATCAACAGCATTCTGACTTGTGATTACACACAAGTTTCAAGCCTGTAGACTAACCGGCAATCTGTGTTCAGCAGAGAACGTATTTTGTCATTGATTAAACTGAATAAAACAGCGCTTTTAAGTTTTATATGTTTTTTGTTTAGTTTTCATTGATTAGTTTACTGTATTTTGCTGTGTGACGGAGGCAGCACCCAGGTCTATTCTCTCACACAGGCTGCAGGGTGTTTAAAGTGCTGACCACTTAGCATGGGTGCCGGAATAAAAAAGCAAGATTTTCCATGCCGCTCACACCACACAGAAGCAGCATGGGTGAATCTGGCCTACACTACAAGAACTTGCTAAATCACATGTACTGTATATATCCCGCTCCCGCCTGCACTGGGCTGGTATCCCGTCCGCTCCTGCACACAACACTGAAAATTAGCCCTGCGCCACAACATATTGTGGCAGGTTCTGTGGGAATCTGTGACTGTGCAGACCTCAAGTGCTTGGTTAACTGCTCAGTTAAGTATATTTCAGTACTCAAATCACAAGCATCTTTGATGTTAGCAGATCACAGAGACAGACACTTGAAAACAGGGAACTGCAAACTTTTGGTCACAGCGCATAACCAAGCTGATGAGCTGCCGCTAACACTAGAGCTCACCAACGCAGCAGGAGGTTTTCAAGGCTCGTCATGTTCTACATGATTTTTCTCCCTCAGTGGATCACTTGCCAACATGTATGCTTGTCAAATTAACACGAAGCATAAAGGAGATTTTGTTTTTTCGGTTCTAGCTAACACAACCACACGTCAAAAGTTGATATGTAAAGTTGACGATGGCAAAATGGTTTTCTTTGAGGAATATTTTGCCTCAAATGCCCTAAAAGTGTCTAAAAGTCCTAGCAGGTAACTCTGCTTCTGCTACAGCAATAACAATAAGAAGGATGGTGAGTAGAGCGTGTACAGCCTCGTCTGTTCCAGTGCTTTGCCTGCTGAGGTTATGCAGTTAACAAAGGAACCAACTGTCATATGAGGCAAAAGAACCTCTGTGTCTGCATTTCAGCTCTGCTGACTAACTAATTCATGCATTCATTACTTCAAGGCTGGATCACTGTAAAGCCCTACTGTCTGGATGTCCCAGCAAAAGCCTTAACAAGCTTCAGCTGGTCCAGAACGCTGCAGCCAGAGTCTCACAAGAACCAGAAAGTTTGACCATATTAGTCCAGTTTTATCAGCCCTGCACTGGTTACCAGTTAAATTTCACACTGATTATAAAATCCGATTACTGACCTATAAAGCTCTAAACTGACTCGCCCCTCAGTACCTGAGTGAGCTCCTCTCCCACTATGAACCATCACGCCTACTTAGATCACAAGGTGCTGGCTTACTACTGGTACCTAGAATTAATAAAGTTACATCGGGGGGAGAGCTTTCTCATACAAAGCCCCCCAGCTCTGGAATAATCCTCCTGTTAATATTCGGGAGTCAGACACGGCCTCAGTCTTTAAATCTAGGCTACAAACTTACTTGTACAGTCAAGCATTTGGTGATTAGTCTTCCCTGTCAGGTCTAGACCTGCTGGAGTCTCTGCTGCTCTGTTTTACTGTAATCTGTGGTCAGCCACTCTTTACAGAACTGACTCTGTGTTTTTTTCTTCTCCTTTCTCTGCCGAGCTGATCAGCTGCCCATCCTGTCTGATGCTGTTGCCCACCAGCCTTCTGGACCGGTTTGACCACCACTGAGCTTCTTGCTTTACTCTTTTCCCACTTTACTATAATGCTTCATACTAATAATGTTTGCTATCCGGTGTCGACCAGAGGAGGATGGGTTCCCCTTCTGAGTCTTGGTTCCTCTCAAGGTTTCTTCCTCTTTTAGGGAGTTTTTCCTTGCCACCGTCGCCGATGGCGACGCTCATGGGGGCTCGGACCCGGATTTTCTTTTCTCTTCTCTCTGTAACACTGATTGTTTTGTAAAGCTGCTTTGTGACAACACCTGTTGTAAAAAGCGCTATATAAATAAATTTTGCTTGCTTGCTACTAACGTCAACGTGCAGGTGGTGCTTTAAAGTAGCTGCCGCAGCCGCTTTCAGTGGAACAGTTTTCATGTTCTCCCTCTAAAGCTGTCGGTATGTGAGAGCGAGAGCTCAGCGGGAGCAAATGTTCGTTCACTGGAGCCGGTGTTTGTGTAAAACATCTACAGTGGTGCTACAGACCATAACGACCTGGTGCGCCCCCTGCTGGCATGCAGCTGTTTGCCAACTAGTTTATTGTTAGCAGTCCTTTTCAGCATCTCCAGCTAACATCTCTAATCTAGTGTTTTGGTTATAGTTATTTTCACCCATCCATCGTTTTATCACTCTGTGGACGTTAGCCGACATCACTGTGCTCTGACAGCTCTGAAGGAATTACTCCATAAAGCATTTCTATCCTTTATTTAGTTTGGACTCCCACATTGTTGTGCATTTGGTTCTCCAACACATCCTGGAATTTCATTCTTTGCAACTATGACAAAGATAAAGTGACACACATTTCGGGGCAGTCGTGGGCTGGAGGTTAGGGAACTGGCCCTGTGACCGGAAGGTTGCCAGTTCAATTCCCAGAGGTCTCCTTGAGCAAGACACCTAACCCCCAACTGCTCCCCGCGCGCCGTGGATAGGGCTGCCCACCGCTCCGGGCAAGTGTGCTCACTGCCCCCTATTGTGTGTGTATTCACTAGTGTGTATGTGGTGTTTCGCTTCACGGATGGGTTAAATGCGGAGGTGGAATTTCCCCGTTTGTGGGATTAAAAAAGTATCACTTAACATAGAAAGTATCACTTCTGTGACAAACTAAAGTGATGCGAACACCTGTATTTGTAGTATTAGTATCTGTCCGTAAGGCAGTAGCGAAACCTGCTTTACGCAGGTTTTCTTGTGAAAAAGGTCTATTAAACTGTATTTAAGGACTATCGTAAAACAATGTCTCAGACATCAAGCAACATTTTGCGTATTAACTTTGTACGAATGAGCTTTCAGAGGCATTAAAAGCTTCAAACATCTGGCTCCTACCACCACCACTGTGAACAATTCTGATGGTAGGCTACTCTACAGTGGAGCACTTCCCACCAAACCACTCAGAACGACTTTGTTTACAACTTAATGATAGAAATGCGTTTGTGGAATCAGATACCGGAGTTCTGCTTTAATTCCATGTCAACATTGTTACCGTAAGCTACCGATGCCTAAAGGTATTCTAAGATATTTGTCCACAACATTGACCCCCATCGTACCGAGTTATATACCGGCATTACAGCCTCGGTCTACATCCATACAGTCGAGCTACTGGTGACAGTGATGGAGGCAGACAATCAGAGCCTTCTCTGAGCTGCAGTGGGTCAGCCTGTTCCAGAAAGTGCTACACTAGTAAAGCAGAAGTGAACTCAATCAGAACGAGCTCAAACTCTGACCTTCCTCTGAGCAGCGGCGAGGCTGTAAAAGGCTGGTGTGACCTGGCTGGGCTGGGGTGTGTGAGCTTTGATGATGATGACAACGCTCAGTGTTTTTGAACAGCGGGACGAAAGCTCTCGGCGTGAGACTGAAGGGTAACATTGCTCATTAAAAAGCTCCTCTCTGTGAACCTCACATCATACATATGCAATCACTGTCTAACGACCAGCCGCGCGAAACGTGTGCGCACATGACTCGGGAAACGTTTGTCTGTTTGTGTTTTCCTGTATTTTCAGGAATAAATTGTTATTAGTCCCGAGCCACTTTCAGACTGCCTGGAACTGTTTTAGTATACTATATATAACACACCTATAACACTTTCTATGAATGTCATGTTAGTAAGCATCTATAACCACATACATAACATGTTATAATGCTTTCATAAGGCATTATAAATATGGTTATAAATATTTATGAGAATGAATTACACTTTATAGTTATGTTGATTATACACTGAATTGTAATTACAATGCATTATAAGCAGTGCTTAGTTAGTGCCAAGCTAGCGGTGGTGTACATTTACTCAGACTTTAGTTTAAACTCTGACATTTGAAGCCTGTAACGAGCTTTATTGTGTTTGTGTTTCAGTAAATTCTTTAACTTGAAGCCTCAGTCTAAACCCTGGAGGAGGCTTTAGTCCAGTACGCTCCACTTTACTCAGAGCGGACTAATACAGCTTATGAGCTCTTATAATCTGTTATGAACAGTACTCATAATGCATTATGTTAACAATTCATAATGCATAATAAGAATGACTAATACTAATGTGTAATGCATTGTTATACATATTTATAGCCATGTTTATGATGCACTATGAATGCAATATAACATGTTATGAATGTGTTTATAGATGCTTACAAACATGACACTCACAGAAAGTGTTACCGTTATGATGACGATGATTATAATTACTACATTACTTTTATTTGAATATTATATTGCAACTGTTTTATTTGATGCTAAGTTTTACTGTTCTATTCTCATAAATAATTTGATTTTTTTATTTTAGTCTTCTACAACTAATTTCGATGTTGTTTCATTTGCTTACTTTTCATGTGCTTTCATTTATACGTTATGCCCCTTTTCTATTTATTTAATTATTGAATCTTTTTGACTTGAGAATTTTCATTGTTCTAGTTGGTAAATTTCATTTCTAATTTTTTTGTAATTTGCCCGGCTACACCGTAAACGAGGGTGACCCTCAATGTGCTACCAAGTCGCAATAAACGTTGATTGGCTGATTGATTACAATGTCAAAACAGCCATAAAAGTTATTAGTTCGGTTTTCATGAAATTGTAAAATGTCGCACTTTCAACGTTTGATCTGTGCTCTATGCCCTGTTGTGATTCTCAAATCACTGCATTCTGCTTTTATTTACTTTTATTTACATTTTACACTGCATCCCAACTTTTTCGGAATTAGGCTTGTGATTATATTCGTATGTATCTACATTTTCCTTGTTTTCCTGAGGCTGAAAAATAAATAACTTGTCCTTAACGGCTGTTTAATTCAATCAGGGTGGTCTTATATAAGGTCATCCTGACATTGTGCGAAAATAAACCTGTGCGGGTTTTTTGTGCGAGTCCTCATTTGTCTCGCCCCTCATAAAAGTCAAGCACACCTATTAAACGAGAGCATCTCACATCATAAAGAAGAGAGGAACTGATGCCGTTCCATTACACTTGCATTAACCCGTCTTAATGGCTGTAAGTGAACTCACTCTCCCTCTCCGCTCCTCCAGCGGCCCGGCCCGGCCCGGCTGAGGTGTTCTGGCGGGCCCGGGGTTGGATATTTAATGATGGGTTCATTTTCGTTCGCTCTCTCTCTGGCTCATTGCAGCTCAGGTCATGAGTCTCTATGGCTGGGATCCAGATACCTTAGCAGGCAGCATATTAACTTCCCACAAAATGACTTGAGTGCGGTTACATGCTGCCTCTAAATTCTGTCATTAGGAAATATAATATAAATTTTCACAGCTACACCAACGACACCTAGTTATACATTTCCATTCCTTCTAAAGATCAAGTCTCTGTAGACGGACTGACCAGCTGTGTGTCATATTTTTCAGTGGATGTCGCAAAATTTTCTACAATTAAATCATGAAGAAACTGATTTACTGTTCGTGGTACGAAAACTCAGAGAAAAATGTTTTTTGAGGAACTTGGTTCTTCCGCTTCATATACCAAACCTGAAGTACGAAACCTGGGTGTGATCTTAGACTCTGAGCTCTGTTTTATCTGCATGTAAACACAGTCACTAAAATAGCTTTTTATCATTTGAGAAATGTCACTAAAGTTCAGCCTTTTCTGTCTCAGAGCGATGCAGAGAAGCTTGTTCATGCATTTGTTACAGCAGAGTTGATCACTGTAATGGTCTTCTTACTGAACTTCCTAAGAAAACAGTACGTCCTTTATAACTCGTACAAAACGCATCAGGATCCTAACAAAAACACCACAGAGAGACCAGATCAGTGTTGTAACAGCTGTACTGACTGTCTGTATTGTTCAGAATAGACTTTAAAGCTTTGCTACCAGTTTTAAAGGCTCTAAATGATCTTAAAGCACCACTTACATCACAGAGTGTGAGTCTGTTTATGATCTTAGATCTGCAGATACTGACCTTCTACAAATCTGTAACAGAGTAAACAACGGGAGACTCGTTCAGTTCTTCTGCTTCTAAACTGTGGAGCTCAGTTCAGCTTTTATTATACAGTCGAGCTCAGAGCTCATTTTTAACGTGTCTCTTTAACTCAGAGCTTTTTCTGTGTTATTGTTAAGCATTATCTCCTGTCTGTAAAGCACTCCGAGCTGCCACATGCATGAAAAGTGCTAAACAAAAAAAAATATTGTAAAATATTATTATTATTATTATTATTATTATTATTAGTAGTAGTAGTAGTAGTAGTAGTAGTATTATAATATTCCATATGCATAGGAATTTCCTATGGATGTTTCCAGACTCCGCCTTCAAATATGTTTCATAGCTACTGTTTTAAGAGTGAATAATCTTCACAAACTGTTAACAAAAATCCCCTCAGATGTCTGCCTATCATCTGAAAGTCAGCGTATTGGCTTATGTTGGCCAAAAACCAACAGCTTTGACAGAAATGTGACAGAAATAAAGGAGAAAAAAAACCAACCACAGACTGATGACATGTAAGCGTGAGCCATTACAAAAAAACAGAGCTACAACAAAAACACACCCGCAGGAAACAAAGTGGCATGTGCTGGCAAAACGTGTGAGGACATTAGATTATTTGACTATATGCTTGCAAGAAAGCTTTTGAATGACTCTTAAACATGTTCAGCCGTTTTCCTATCCAACGACATCTCGCTCCAAAAGACTTGTGGAGGGTTCCCAAAACCGTGCTTCCGATCAGACAGATTAATCACTGATGTGAGGACAGCCAATCAGAACGGAACTGACAAAGTGTTGATACTTGTGGCCATTTTAGCACCTCAACGTCTGTGGGTGGAGCTTCTGGGGCCGGATTAGAGTATCTCACACTTTCCGACAATTTTTTTGTAGACGAAAACATTACAACAAAGCAGGCGTTCTGCTAAAGTCAGAGACTATTATTAATAATGCTTCTATTTCACATTTTCTGTTCTAATTTAATAGAGTTTTTGCACTATAAATGATATTACCAGTGTAGGAATTTCAGTGAACAGCAGAATCATCAAAAAAAAACCCTGAATATCGTATATAAATGGAGCGATGCACCAGGACATACTGGAGGGGAATTTAGTCTCACTTGCCAAGACAGAGGAGAAGATGGATGTTTCAACAAGACAACGACCCCAAACGCACAGCCGAATTTACTCCCTGGCTTAGGAGAAAAATGGGAATGTGCTGGCATGACCTAGCCAATCTCCTGACCTACAGCTACAAGCCAATTACGTCTGCTAACAGCTTTTTGATATTACACAGATAATACAATCTGTGGTGTCTGAATCCCACCCAGCCCACCCAATCCCCACTGAAAACCCCCCCGAAATCCCCACCCAATCGCACCCCACTCCCCACCCCATATTCACAGGTGAAGTATGTTAACCTCTTCAGCTCCTCGGCACCACCGGTGGTTCCAAAACGCTCTTGGTCATGTTCTTCATAACGTTCATATTCCATAAGCTCCATTCAGAAGCTGGGCGTCGTGTGAGGCTGTAGCTCTTCTCTCCAGTCTAATAGACGGTGATGTCATTTTAAACCCTTATAATAAAAGAAGCTGAACTCAGTTTGTTTTTCTACTGAAAGTCGACCCGTTTTTCCCCAAATCTGGGCTCTAAACTATAAACAGACGGCGTCTCTTCAGTGATCTGCTCTGGAAACATCACTTTTAGAGAACAACACAAAGAGCGGCGGAGATTTTTGGCTTTCAGCAGTGAATGTGAGCGTATAGTGATATGTGGAGATCATAAAACACACGTTCTGGTAATTTGAGAAGAACTTTTACAAAATAAATAAAATAAAAATGGACATTTATTTCATGCAGTTACTGAATGATTTGCCTTGGTCACGGAAATTCAGATGGACAAAGCAAAATATCCCCTGGACAATAACTAACCAAGAGTTTACTTGTTTATTCTCACTGTGTGGACAATTATAAACAAAGCTGCCATTTCAGAAACAGGTGGTTGTGTTATGATAGCTGCGGCGTGTGGAAAGAAAGGTCTTTTTGAAGTCATATAAGTGCCCTCCAAAGCCAAAGCCCCAGGACATCTATGAGGCCAAGGTATCTAAGTATGGAGAGCGAAAGGCGTGTGACGGCCGTTGTGTCTGGGACACATTTTTGACGGTATAAAATAAAGTGTTTCTTGTGTAGAAAGAGCTCTGGGCATCGAGATAAAGTCTGAGAAGTGGCTTCCTGTGGCTGAGAAGATGCACCTCGGCTGGTGACAGGTATTGTGTCTCTGCTTGGCCTCCCTCCCTCCTCTCTCTCTCCCTCTCTCTCACAGCCCCCCGTGGAGAGTCTCAGCATGAATCTCAATCTTTTGTGCAAAACTGTTCTTTTGTTTGCTGAGCTCAAATCTCAGGCCTTTAAAAACAGCCTCGCTGCTCCCTGGCTGCCGCCGTGTCTCGCTCTCTTCAGTCAGAAGGCAAACTCCCATATTCCTCACACAGAGTGAGAGCCACACAGTCGAGGAAGTGGAAATGGAGGCAGGGGAATTTACTAAAGCCGGGTTTGAGTGGAAAGCCGGCGAGCTGAGCAGAGTGCACTCTGGCTGCCCTGAAACTGAACACTGCGCTGAATTTGAGATGTTAAAACTGATTATACTCTGGTCTGATAAACACTACTGTGCACTCATGGGCCCTAAATATATCAGCCTATTTCAAATAAAAAGAAAGAAATAAGCTTGGTGCACTGTTTATTGTCTATATTGCACTTCTGTGTAAACAGTTTCTCTAATTATGTTCGCACATGCAGTGAGTTTTCAATGCCATTCTGCACTGCAACAAAATACCTGAATCAAATAAAAATGAAGTTAGAGGTTTGTTTCCAAAAGAATCATTAAGTCTTCTGTGTCCCCACAGATTCAATGAGTCATCTCCTGGCAGATTTGCTTCTTTAAAAGCTACTGAATAATTTCCTGATAGATTTGCTTATTTAAGGATCACTAAGTAGTTTGGTCTAAAGTTTGCTTTTTAAAGTATCACTGAGTCATTTTCTGAGAGATTTGCTTCGTAGAGAAACAATGAATCATTTTCTGAGAATTGTGCTTCTTAAAGAATCACCAAATAATTTTCGGAGAGATTTGCTACTTAAAGTTTGAGTGAATCATTTTCTAAGATATTTGCTTCGTAAAGAATCAGTGAATCATTTTCTATTTGATTCTTTTAAAAAAATCACTGAATCATTTTCTGAGAGATTTGCTTCTTAAAGAATCACCAAATCAAGGAGAGGAGAGAAATAGAGGAGAGAGTGCAGTATCTGAAGGAGTGAAGGAGAGAAGAGAGTGGAGGAGAGAGGAGAGAGTGGAGGAAAGAGGAGAGAGTGGAGGAGAGAGTGAAGGAGAGAAGAGAGTGGAGGAGAGAGGAGAGAAGGAAGGAGAGAGGAGAGAGTGAAGGAGAGAAGAGAGTGGAGGAGAGAGGAGAGAGGGAAGGAGAGGAGAGAGGGAAGGAGAGAGGAAAGAGGGAAGGAAAGAGGAAAGAGTGAAGGAGAGAAGAGAGTGGAGGAGAGAGGAGAGAGTGGAGGAGAGAGGAGAGAGGAAAGGAGAGAGTGGAGGAGAGAGGAGAGAGGAAAGGAGTCAGGAGAGAGTGAAGGAGAGAGGAGAGAGGGAAGGAGTCAGGAGAGAGTGAAGGAGAGAGGAGAGAGTGGAGGAGAGAGGAGAGAGGAAAGGAGAGAGTGGAGGAGAGAGGAGAGAGGAAAGGAGAGAGTGGAGGAGAGAGGAGAGAGGGAAGGAGTCAGGAGAGAGTGAAGGAGAGAGGAGAGAGTGGAGGAGAGAGGAGAGAGGAAAGGAGAGAGTGGAGGAGAGAGGAGAGAGGAAAGGAGAGAGTGGAGGAGAGAGAAGAAAGGAAAGGAGAGAGTGGAGGAGAGAGGAGAGAGGAAAGGAGAGAGTGGAGGAGAGAGGAGAGAGGAAAGGAGAGAGTGGAGGAGAGAGGAGAGAGGAAAGGAGAGAGTGGAGGAGAGAGGAGAGAGGGAAGGAGTCAGGAGAGAGTGAAGGAGAGAGGAGAGAGTGGAGGAGAGAGGAGAGAGGAAAGGAGAGAGTGGAGGAGAGAGGAGAGAGGGAAGGAGTCAGGAGAGAGTGAAGGAGAGAGGAGAGAGTGGAGGAGAGAGGAGAGAGGAAAGGAGAGAGTGGAGGAGAGAGGAGAGAGGAAAGGAGAGAGTGGAGGAGAGAGAAGAAAGGAAAGGAGAGAGTGGAGGAGAGAGGAGAGAGGAAAGGAGAGAGTGGAGGAGAGAGGAGAGAGGAAAGGAGAGAGTGGAGGAGAGAGAAGAGAGGAAAGGAGAGAGTGGAGGAGAGAGGAGAGAGGAAAGGAGAGAGTGGAGGAGAGAGGAGAGAGGAAAGGAGAGAGTGGAGGAGAGAGGAGAGAGGAGAGGAGAGAGTGGAGGAGAGAGGAGAGAGGAGAGGAGAGAGTGGAGGAGAGAGGAGAGAGGAAAGGAGAGAGTGGAGGAGAGAGGAGAGAGGAGAGGAGAGAGTGGAGGAGAGAGGCGAGAGTGCAGTATCTGTGAGCTCTCAGACTCAGATGAGGAGAGGACTCTGCGTGGAGCCTCAGGCTGTTCAGCTCTGCTTTCCTCTCCTGATTTTATTTGAATTGACAAACAAAAATAATTTGATTTTCGTTTCTGTCCTTTTCATGAAAATTCATCAGCGCGGCCGATTCTCAGGCTGGAGGGAGAAACACCCGCTACTGCTAACAGGACGAGTCATATCTGACATTTAAACATCGATCCACAGCGTGAAACCTGACCCGTCCAGTCTCTGTCCATCCGTCAGGGAGCCTCTCGCCTTCAGAGACTCACAGAGCTCAGCTACAAACCAGAACAGTAAACAGTTTTACTGTGGATGAGTGAATAAAACGGCGCGGATACGATGTTAATTCTCTACAACCTCAAGCTGCAAAACATTAACATCAAACTCATAAATCAGAATTCATACGTAAAACTAAGATTACAAAAACTATACTCTGAATAAAAAAGCTCTAATAAAACACCAGCCAATCAACTCACAGAACAAGACATGACGTAAATAACATAAAAGTCAAACAAAACTCAAAAATTCAAGCATGTATTTGGTTTCAGTGTCGCTCTAAAAGTGTTTCACTGGGTCTCACGGCGACGCTGCTCGCTTATTTCCAGTACTGCCGTCTGTTTTCACACATGCTCAGACTGAGAAATCAGAAAGACATCAGAGTGAGAGTTTACAGCACTGAGAAATCTGATTACTGAGCTAAAATCCAGCCTCTTTATCAGATTTCTAGACCTTAGTCTGATCTAAGAAATCAGAGTGAGAGTTTAAAGCACTGAGAAATCTGATTACTGAGCTAAAATCCAGCCTCTTTATCAGATTTCTAGACCTTAGTCTGATCTAAGAAATCAGAGTGAGAGTTTACAGCACTGAGAAATCTGATTACTGAGCTAAAATCCAGCCTCTTTATCAGATTTCTAGACCTTAGTCTGATCTAAGAAATCAGAGTGAGAGTTTACAGCACTGAGAAATCTGATTACTGAGCTAAAATCCAGCCTCTTTATCAGATTTCTAGACCGTAGTCTGATCTAAGAAATCAGAGTGAGAGTTTACAGCACTGAGAAATCTGATTACTGAGCTAAAATCCAGCCTCTTTATCAGATTTCTAGACCTTAGTCTGATCTAAGAAATCAGAGTGAGAGTTTACAGCACTGAGAAATCTGATTACTGAGCTAAAATCCAGGCTCTTTATCAGATTTCTAGACCTTAGTCTGATCTAAGAAATCAGTGAGAGTTTACAGCACTGAGAAATCTGATTACTGAGCTAAAATCCAGCCTCTTTATCAGATTTCTAGACCTTAGTCTGATCTAAGAAATCAGAGTGAGTTTACAGCACTGAGAAATCTGATTACTGAGCTAAAATCCAGCCTCTTTATCAGATTTCTAGACCTTAGTCTGATCTAAGAAATCAGTGAGAGTTTACAGCACTGAGAAATCTGATTACTGAGCTAAAATCCAGCCTCTTTATCAGATTTCTAGACCTTAGTCTGATCTAAGAAATCAGAGTGAGAGTTCACAGCACTGAGAAATCCGATTACTGAGCTAAAATCCAGCCTCTTTATCAGATTTCTAGACCTTAGTCTGATCTAAGAAATCAGAGTGAGAGTTTACAGCGCTGAGAAATCTGATCACTGAGCTAAAATCCAGCCTCTTTATCAGATTTCTAGACCTTAGTCTGATCTAAGAAATCAGAGTGAGAGTTCACAGCACTGAGAAATCTGATTACTGAGCTAAAATCCAGCCTCTTTATCAGATTTCTAGACCTTAGTCTGATCTAAGAAATCAGAGTGAGAGTTTACAGCGCTGAGAAATCTGATCACTGAGCTAAAATCCAGCCTCTTTATCAGATTTCTAGACCTTAGTCTGATCTAAGAAATCAGAGTGAGAGTTTACAGCACTGAGAAATCTGATTACTGAGCTAAAATCCAGCCTCTTTATCAGATTTCTAGACCTTAGTCTGATCTAAGAAATCAGAGTGAGAGTTTACAGCACTGAGAAATCTGATTACTGAGCTAAAATCCAGCCTCTTTATCAGATTTCTAGACCTTAGTCTGATCTAAGAAATCAGAGTGAGAGTTTACAGCACTGAGAAATCTGATTACTGAGCTAAAATCCAGCCTCTTTATCAGATTTCTAGACCTTAGTCTGATCTAAGAAATCAGAGTGAGAGTTTACAGCGCTGAGAAATCTGATCACTGAGCTAAAATCCAGCCTCTTTATCAGATTTCTAGACCTTAGTCTGATCTAAGAAATCAGAGTGAGAGTTCACAGCACTGAGAAATCTGATTACTGAGCTAAAATCCAGCCTCTTTATCAGATTTCTAGACCTTAGTCTGATCTAAGAAATCAGAGTCAGAGTTTACAGCGCTGAGAAATCTGATCACTGAGCTAAAATCCAGACTCTTTATCAGATTTCTAGACCTTAGTCTGATCTAAGAAATCAGAGTGAGAGTTTACAGCACTGAGAAATCTGATTACTGAGCTAAAATCCAGCCTCTTTATCAGATTTCTAGACCTTAGTCTGATCTAAGAAATCAGAGTGAGAGTTCACAGCACTGAGAAATCTGATTACTGAGCTAAAATCCAGCCTCTTTATCAGATTTCTAGACCTTAGTCTGATCTAAGAAATCAGAGTGAGAGTTTACAGCACTGAGAAATCTGATTACTGAGCTAAAATCCAGCCTCTTTATCAGATTTCTAGACCTTAGTCTGATCTAAGAAATCAGAGTGAGAGTTTACAGCACTGAGAAATCTGATTACTGAGATAAAATCCAGCCTCTTTATCAGATTTCTAGACCTTAGTCTGATCTAAGAAATCAGAGTGAGAGTTTACAGCACTGAGAAATCTGATTACTGAGCTAAAATCCAGCCTCTTTATCAGATTTCTAGACCTTAGTCTGATCTAAAAATTCAGACTGTGCTGTTTACATGACCATTTGAATAATCAGATAACTGCATAAATCAGATTATGATCGGATTACATGTAAACATTGATGCTTAACTAGCAGTTCGTCACCTGGCTGAATTTAATAGACACAGATTTCAGCTCTAACAACTGGACTTTTCCACTGAGTCACTATGAAGCCACAGTGTCGTTTCTGCTGGAGTTCTGAGCCGGTCATAATTTCTTATTCACTCGGCTGCACTGACCGCAGCAATCGGCCCACCGTCTCAGAGCCGTTTAACGACACTGAACGATAACTGTAAAAGTAAGACCACGTTCTTTGATTTCGCTAAGAACAGTTACGAGTGTCCCCAAAAAGTCCTCAGCCATAACCACGAAACAACGTGGTCACAAGAAAAATGAGGATACGGAGGTTCGATGGAGGAAACATGGAAACACCGCCGGCGATTTCATCATCCATCGTCCAGACAGACATCGCCCGACCCGAACGCACAAACAATAAACAAGGGCAGGGAACATGGAAACGGTACTGAGAACTTCCATAAATCAACACGTCCAGCAGCAGCGCAGACGCCGTCCTGAGGCTGTTACTGCAAAACGCTAATTCATTTTCAGAGTAAACGCAGCGCGATTACGGACCGCCCAGCGCCGCCAACGCTCCTGACCAACGCTCTTAACCAGCGTCCCAGAGGACAGGCTGAGGAAAGGCTTTGATCTCTGAGGCAGGGAAGAGAGGGAGGAGAGAAAGAGGAGGAGAAAAACAGAAACACTCCAGTTAATGGCTCTCCAGTGGCCGCTCCGCATGGACCTGCAGCCAACAGGCTAAACCGACCACCAGCAGAGGAACATCGGCCGAGCAGAGCGGAGCAGAGAGACACCACACACTCGTTTACTCGCTCGCTCGCTCACTCCCTCCCTCGCCCATCCACTGTGTGCTCTATCTCCTTCTCTCCTTCTCTCTTTACTCTCTCCTCACTCTCTCCTCTACCTCCTTCTCTCTTTACTCTCTCCTCACTCTCCTCTACCTCCTTCTCTCTTTCCTTACCCTCTCCTCTACCTCCTTCTCTCTTTACTCTCTCCTCACTCTCCTCTACCTCCTTCTCTCTTTCCTTACCCTCTCCTCTACCTCCTTCTCTCTTTACTCTCTCCTCACTCTCCTCTACCTCCTTCTCTTTACTCTCTCCTCACTCTCCTCTACCTCCTTCTCTCTTTCCTTACCCTCTCCTCTACCTCCTTCTCTCTTTACTCTCTCCTCACTCTCCTCTACCTCCTTCTCTCTTTCCTTACCCTCTCCTCTACCTCCTTCTCTCTTTACTCTCTTCTCACTCTCCTCTAACTCCTTCTCTTTCCTTATCCTCTCCTCTACCTCCTTCTCTCTTTACTCTCTTCTCACTCTCCTCTAACTCCTTCTCTCTTTCCTTACCCTCTCCTCTACCTCCTTCTCTCTTTACTCTCTCCTCACTCTCTCCTCTACCTCCTTCTCTCTTTACTCTCTCCTCACTCTCCTCTACCTCCTTCTCTTTACTCTCTCCTCACTCTCCTCTACCTCCTTCTCTTTACTCTCTCCTCACTCTCCTCTACCTCCTTCTCTCTTTCCTTACCCTCTCCTCTACCTCCTTCTCTCTTTACTCTCTCCTCACTCTC
>NC_051235.1:29469195-29471695 GCF_015220715.1 Pygocentrus nattereri
GTGAAGCCTGAGTGAAGCTGTGTATTGCAACACACTCATCACTGCAGTGCCAGAAGCCGAAACGAGGCCTGAGAGACCGCGAGTGACCGTCAGATACTTCCTGCCGAAGTGTCTGCAGGCATCTTGCTGGTTAATCGATGCTCTCCATGTCTGACATGAGCAGATTAGGTGCTGCGGCTCCTTCCTGACGGCTTAATCGTCCCTCAGTGTGACCGGAGATGCTGCTTCGAGGGTCAAACCAGTGCTTAAGACCTGCTTCATGACATGTAGTTTAAAGACCGGCACGGTTTATACACGGGTTTAATGCACGCACGTGGGTTTAATTACTCGAAAGCTCTGTCTGTGATTGCCCACCCTTCTAATGCTTTAGAGCTGGAAGAATCTGTCTTAATCGGCTACTCGCGTCGGGATGGGTCGTGCTGTGTGTGTTGATTTTAGCTCCGATTTCAGGGTCAAATCTTAAATTCGGATGCCGGGTGCTGTTCATAATGCTATATGACACCTACATAACCTGACATAACCCCACATGAATGTTTCTATATGCTTATTCCAACAGGTGCCATTCACTTGAAAGCTGGCATTTGCCAGTTTTGTTAAAAGTTAGGAAAAGTGTGGTTGGTTAGTGTAGTGGTTAACACCTCCACCTTCTACACTGTAGACTGGGGTTCAATCCCCCACCTGGGTAAACACCCTACACTAAACCAATAAGAGTCCTTGGGCAAGACTCCTAACACCACCTTCGCCTACCTGTGTAAAATGATCAAATTGTAAGTCGCTCTGGATAAGAGCGTCAGCCAAATGATGTAAATGTAAAAGTAAAAGTAGCCTTTATGACAGAGGATGTTTATTGGAATAAGCCCTTATAAACATTCACGTAGGGTTATGTCAGTTGTTAAGACAAGCTTATGTTGATGTCATGGAGCCTTTTGAACAGCATCCTGCAGTAGTTGTTAACTAATTTTGTCCTGCATTTACTGCTGCTTTCATTTTTTCTCTCTACATCGCTCCTCATCATAATCCAAATTTAGTGTGGTGACAAAAAAATGCCTCCGAATTTGTTTTAATTGGTCTAAAGTGATGAAAATTGGTATAACTTTACCTTTAGACAACCATCTAACTGTTTTGACTTGAAGTTCTTTGATTGCATCTCATTCATCTCCTTTTACTATCGATCAAATTTGGACTTTCTATTGTTCTGGTAAAAATCAGTCCCATGGAAAATTAACATGATAGATTTAGAGACAAAAACATCTGGTTTAAAGATTTTCGTCACATTTGAGCTCGAGACGTCGTGTTTTTTCACTTTCAATTTTTTTTTGTGCACTGGCAAAAACTAGACTTATTTTATTAACACAAGCATAACATCTCATCTGGTCAATCTGACACGTTCCATTTCACCTCATTCTCCAGGGTACATTTTGTCTTGCCCATCTGAGTCTACGCGACCAAATCATAAGGCTAATTATTCAGTAACTGCATGAAATAAATGCAAATTTATATTTTATTTATTTTTTTTTTTTTCGCTCGCAAATCAGAGACAAAACTCTAAGCCACTGTGGAAACCACTGAACTGATCCAGTTATGCTGAATCAGAGCCGTTTTCATGGCTCATGACTCATGGCTATACTTGAATCAGTCATATTACTGAATCAGTGTAATAGCCCTACATCAGTGCTGTATTCTTGAATCAGTGTCATATCCCTGAATCAGTGTCATATCACTGAATCTGCGTCATATCACTGAATCAGTGTAATAGCCCTACATCAGTGCTGTCCAGAATCCACGTTTTATCCCTGAATCTGTATCATTTTACTAAAGTAGTGTCATATCCCAGAATCAGTGTCATATCACTGAATCTGCGTCATATCACTGAATTAGTGTACTAGCCCTACATCAGTGCTGTATTCTTGAATCAGTGTCATATCCCTGACTCAGTGCCATATCTCTGAATCAGTGTCACATCTCTGACTCAGTGCCTTAATACTGAATCAGTGTCATCTCCCTGACTCAGTGCCATATCTCTGAATCGGTGCTATAATACTGAATCAATGTCATATCTCAGAATCAGTACCATGTTATTGAATCAATACAATGTTACTGAATCAGTGTCATATCTCTGAATCAGTGTCATATCCCTGAATGACTGTCATATTACTGAATCAGTATCATATCTCTGAATTGCTGTCATATCTCTGAATTGCTGTCATATCTCTGAATCGGTGTCATATCTCTGAATCGATGTCATATTATTGAAATCAGTGTCCAATGGAAATCAATGTACCAGGGTACATTTTGGCTTGCCCATCTGAATCTACGCGACCAAATCATAATGCTAATTATTCAGTAACTGCATGAAATAAATGCAAATTTATATATATATATATTTTTTTTTTTTTTGTAAAAGCCACTCAAATTACCAGAACCTGTGTTTTATGATCTCCACATTTCACTGTACACTTACAATTCACTGCTGAAAGCCAAAAATCTCCGACGCTCTTTG
>NC_051235.1:29479195-29484195 GCF_015220715.1 Pygocentrus nattereri
TCTCGCTGCTACTGAAGTGGGGAATTAGTGCTTCTTTAGTGTTTTAGAGAAACGGCAAAGCTGCAGAGATTAGTCAACAACAACAAGCTCTATAATGTTCATATGATCCACACAGTCGCTCTGACAGACTGTAATACACTACAGGAAGCGTAGGGGGCGATACGGCTTCTACTGTTTCATTTAAAAAGCTCTATAATGTTCATATGATCCACACAGTCACTCTGACAGACTGTAATACACTACAGGAAGCGTAGGGGGCGATACGGCTTCTACTGTTTCATTTAAAAAGCCTCTATAATGTTCATATGATCCACACAGTCGCTCTGACAGACTGTAATACACTACAGGAAGCGTAGGGGGCGATACGGCTTCTACTGTTTCATTTAAAAAGCTCTATAATGTTCATATGATCCACACAGTCGCTCTGACAGACTGTAATACACTACAGGAAGCGTAGGGGGCGATACGGCTTCTACTGTTTCATTTAAAAAGCTCTATAATGTTCATATGATCCACACAGTCGCTCTGACAGACTGTAATACACTACAGGACGCGTAGGGGGCGATACGGCTTCTACTGTTTCATTTAAAAGCTCTATAATGTTCATATGATCCACACAGTCGCTCTGACAGACTGTAATACACTACAGGAAGCGTAGGGGGCGATACGGCTTCTACTGTTTCATTTAAAAAGCTCTATAATGTTCATATGATCCACACAGTCGCTCTGACAGACTGTAATACACTACAGGAAGCGTAGGGGGCGATACGGCTTCTACTGTTTCATTTAAAAAGCTCTATAATGTTCATATGATCCACACAGTCGCTCTGACAGACTGTAATACACTACAGGAAGCGTAGGGGGCGATACGGCTTCTACTGTTTCATTTAAAAAGCTCTATAATGTTCATATGATCCACACAGTCGCTCTGACAGACTGTAATACACTACAGGAAGCGTAGGGGGCGATACGGCTTCTACTGTTTCATTTAAAAAGCTCTATAATGTTCATATGATCCACACAGTCGCTCTGACAGACTGTAATACACTACAGGAAGTGTAGGGGGCGATACGGCTTCTACTGTTTCATTTAAAAAGCTCTATAATGTTCATATGATCCACACAGTCGCTCTGACAGACTGTAATACACTACAGGAAGCGTAGGGGGCGATACGGCTTCTACTGTTTCATTTAAAAAGCTCTATAATGTTCATATGATCCACACAGTCGCTCTGACAGACTGTAATACACTACAGGAAGCGTAGGGGGCGATACGGCTTCTACTGTTTCATTTAAAAAGCTCTATAATGTTCATATGATCCACACAGTCGCTCTGACAGACTGTAATACACTACAGGAAGCGTAGGGGGCGATACGGCTTCTACTGTTTCATTTAAAAAGCTCTATAATGTTCATATGATCCACACAGTCGCTCTGACAGACTGTAATACACTACAGGAAGCGTAGGGGGCGATACGGCTTCTACTGTTTCATTTAAAAAGCTCTATAATGTTCATTTGATCCACACAGTCGCTCTGACAGACTGTAATACACTACAGGAAGCGTAGGGGGCGATACGGCTTCTACTGTTTCATTTAATAAGCTCTATAATGTTCATATGATCCACACAGTCGCTCTGACAGACTGTAATACACTACAGGAAGCGTAGGGGGCGATACGGCTTCTACTGTTTCATTTAAAAAGCTCTATAATGTTCATATGATCCACACAGTCGCTCTGACAGACTGTAATACACTACAGGAAGCGTAGGGGGCGATACGGCTTCTACTGTTTCATTTAAAAAGCTCTATAATGTTCATATGATCCACACAGTCGCTCTGACAGACTGTAATACACTACAGGAAGCGTAGGGGGCGATACGGCTTCTACTGTTTCATTTAAAAAGCTCTATAATGTTCATATGATCCACACAGTCGCTCTGACAGACTGTAATACACTACAGGAAGCGTAGGGGGCGATACGGCTTCTACTGTTTCATTTAAAAAGATCTATAATGTTCATATGATCCACACAGTCGCTCTGACAGACTGTAATACACTACAGGAAGCGTAGGGGGCGATACGGCTTCTACTGTTTCATTTAAAAAGCTCTATAATGTTCATATGATCCACACAGTCGCTCTGACAGACTGTAATACACTACAGGAAGCGTAGGGGGCGATACGGCTTCTACTGTTTCATTTAAAAAGCTCTATAATGTTCATATGATCCACACAGTCGCTCTGACAGACTGTAATACACTACAGGAAGCGTAGGGGGCGATACGGCTTCTACTGTTTCATTTAAAAAGCTCTATAATGTTCATATGATCCACACAGTTGCTCTGACAGACTGTAATACACTACAGGAAGCGTAGGGGGTGATACGGCTTCTACTGTTTCATTTAAAAAGATCTATAATGTTCATATGATCCACACAGTCGCTCTGACAGACTGTAATACACTACAGGAAGCGTAGGGGGCGATACGGCTTCTACTGTTTCATTTAAAAAGCTCTATAATGTTCATATGATCCACACAGTCGCTCTGACAGACTGTAATACACTACAGGACGCGTAGGGGGCGATACGGCTTCTACTGTTTCATTTAAAAAGCTCTATAATGTTCATATGATCCACACAGTCGCTCTGACAGACTGTAATACACTACAGGAAGCGTAGGGGGCGATACGGCTTCTACTGTTTCATTTAAAAAGCTCTATAATGTTCATATGATCCACACAGTCGCTCTGACAGACTGTAATACACTACAGGAAGCGTAGGGGGCGATACGGCTTCTACTGTTTCATTTAAAAAGATCTATAATGTTCATATGATCCACACAGTCGCTCTGACAGACTGTAATACACTACAGGAAGCGTAGGGGGCGATACGGCTTCTACTGTTTCATTTAAAAAGCTCTATAATGTTCATATGATCCACACAGTCGCTCTGACAGACTGTAATACACTACAGGAAGCGTAGGGGGCGATACGGCTTCTACTGTTTCATTTAAAAAGCTCTATAATGTTCATATGATCCACACAGTCGCTCTGACAGACTGTAATACACTACAGGAAGCGTAGGGGGCGATACGGCTTCTACTGTTTCATTTAAAAAGCTCTATAATGTTCATATGATCCACACAGTCGCTCTGACAGACTGTAATACACTACAGGAAGCGTAGGGGGCGATATGGCTTCTACTGTTTTATTTAAAAAGCTCTATAATGTTCATATGATCCACACAGTCGCTGTGACAGACTGTAATACACTACAGGAGGCGTAGGGGGCGATACGGCTTCTACTGTTTCATTTAAAAAGCTCTATAATGTTCATATGATCCACACAGTCGCTCTGACAGACTGTAATACACTACAGGAAGCGTAGGGGGCGATACGGCTTCTACTGTTTCATTTAAAAAGCTCTATAATGTTCATATGATCCACACAGTCGCTCTGACAGACTGTAATACACTACAGGAAGCGTAGGGGGCGATACGGCTTCTACTGTTTCATTTAAAAAGCTCTATAATGTTCATATGATCCACACAGTCGCTCTGACAGACTGTAATACACTACAGGAAGCGTAGGGGGCGATACGGCTTCTACTGTTTCATTTAAAAAGCTCTATAATGTTCATATGATCCACACAGTCGCTCTGACAGACTGTAATACACTACAGGAAGCGTAGGGGGTGATACGGCTTCGACTGCTCTATAATGTTCTAAGCTTCATAGTTCGTAGTAATGCCGACACAAACAGCTGTCGCTTCATCACAAGGTCTGTTATCTGTGGTTTGAGTAGCCGACAGCTGGAGCCGAGGCTGAGCTGGAAAGTAAATTTCGCTCTGGCCAGTTTGACGATTAGGAAATTAGCTGATTAACTGAACTGTTTAAGTGAATATAGAAATATCATTAGGTGCAGCCCTGTTTAGGAGCGAGGTTAAGTGCAGAACTGACTGCTCTATGGGTCACTTACGGGTTGCTGGTGTTATGGAGGATGGCCAGAGCGTCGGGGAAGCCGTCCAGGTTATAATCCCCAAGATGTAAGGTGATGGGGTGCTGGAGCTCTGCAGCCATAGAACTGTCCGGTGGAACAAAACCCCACGGCCCGTCTCTCCTCTGAAAATCAGTCAGAACAGGAACCCACTGGAGGGAGGGAGGGAGGGAGAGAGAGAGAGGGAGAGGGAGAGAGAGAGAGAGAGAGAGAGAGAGAGAGAGAGAGAGAGACGGAGAGAGAGAGAAATAAATATTGATTATTCACTTTGTAAGCTGAGCATTAATGACACAAATGTGCCATTATTTGTTCTGTCATTAAGGTAGACTAAACAGAATTGAATTTAAAGAGAGAGAGAGAGACAGAGAGAGAGAGAGAGAGAGAGAGAGAGAGAGAGAGAGTCTCTACAGAAAGAAAGAGAGAGGTAAAGACAAAGGAAGAAGGGTGAGAAACAAAGAGAGACATAAGAGACGAAATAAGAAGATGAGATGAAGGAATAACAGAAAAGACAAAAACAAGGTAAAAAGAGATAAGATGGGACATAAGCAGAACATAAGAAAAGAGATGAGACGAGATGAGACACAAAATAAAAAATACAGACAAAATGAGACGTGAGGAGAAGTAAAAAGATAAAAAGAGACAGGACGAAAAGAGAGGAGATTAGCAGGCAGGACGAGAGAGCATAAGAAAAAATGAGACAAGACGAGACACAAAAGGAATTGAAGAGGCAAGCTGAGGCAAGCAGAGACAAGATGAGACGCGAGAAGATGAGAAAAGACAGGATGAGATTAGACCAGAGGAGAAGAGAACACAGACAGGAGAAAAGAGAAGATGAGATCTGAGGAGATGAGAAAAGACGGGATGAGATTAGACCAGAGGAGAAGAGAACACAGACAGGAGAAAAGAGAAGATGAGATGTGAGGAGATGAGAAAAGACGGGATGAGATTAGACCAGAGGAGAAGAGAACACAGACAGGAGAAAAGAGAAGATGAGATGTGAGGAGATG
>NC_051235.1:29486695-29504195 GCF_015220715.1 Pygocentrus nattereri
GATGGTGAGAGGGTGAACTGGGCTGTGGTGTATGGTGGTGAGAGGGTGAACTGGGCTGTGGTGTGTGATGGTGAGAGGGTGAACTGGGCTGTTGTGTGTATTGGTGAGAGAGTGGACTGGGCTGTGGTGTGTGCTGGTGAGAGGGTGGACTGGGCTGTGGTGTGTATTGGTGAGATGGTGGACTGGGTTTGGTGTGTATTGGTGAGAGGGTGAACTGGGCTGTGGTGTGTGATGGTGAGAGGGTGGTCTGGGCTGAGGTGTGTGTTGGTGAGATGGTGGACTGGGTTGTGGTGTGTATTGGTGAGAGGGTGTACTGGGCTGTGGTGTGTGTTGGTGAGAGGGTGTACTGGGCTGTGGTGTGTGTTGGTGAGAGGGTGAACTGGGTTGTGGTGTATGCTGGTGAGAGGGTGAACTGGGCTGTTGTGTGTATTGGTGAGAGGGTGGACTGGGCTGTGGTGTGTATTGGTGAGAGGGTGAACTGGGCTGTGGTGTGTGATGGTGAGACGGTGGACTGGGCTGTGGTGTGTGTTGGTGAGATGGTGGACTGGGTTGTGGTGTGTATTGGTGAGAGGGTGAACTGGGCTGTGGTGTGTGATGGTGAGAGGGTGGACTGGGCTGTGGTGTGTATTGTTGAGAGGGTGAACTGGGCTGAGGTGTGTGCTGGTGAGATGGTGGACTGGGTTGTGGTGTGTATTAGTGAGAGGGTGTACTGGGTTGTGGTGTGTATTGGTGAGAGGGTGAACTGGGCTGTGGTGTGTGATGGTGAGAGGGTGGTCTGGGCTGTGGTGTGTGTTTGTGAGATGGTGGACTGGGCTGTGGTGTGTGTTGTTGAGAGGGTGAACTGGGCTGAGGTGTGTGCTGGTGAGAGGGTGGTCTGGGCTGTGGTGTGTGTTGGTGAGATGGTGGACTGGATTGTGGTGTGTGTTGGTGAGAGGGTGTACTGGGCTGTGGTGTGTATTGGTGAGAGGGTGTACTGGGCTGTGGTGTGTGTTGGTGAGAGGGTGTACTGGGCTGTGGTGTGTGTATTGGTGAGAGGGCTGTGGTGCATGCTGCTGAGATGGTGGACTGGGTTGTGGTGTGTGTTGGTTAGAGGGTGGACTGGACTGTGGTGTTTGTTGGTGAGAGGGTGAACTGGGCTGGGGTGCGTGTTGGCGAGAGGGTGAACTGGACTGTGGTGTGTGTTGGTGAGAGGGTGAACTGGGCTGAGGTGCGTGTTGGTAAGAGGGTGAACTGGACTGTGGTGTGTGTTGGTGAGAGGGTGAACTGGACTGTGGTGTGTGTTGGTGAGAGGGTGAACTGGGCTGTGGTGTGTGTTGGTAAGAGGGTGAACTGGACTGTGGTGTGTGTTGGTGAGAGGGTGAACTGGACTGTGGTGTGTGTTGGTGAGAGGGTGAACTGGGCTGTGGTGTGTGTTGGTGAGCGGGTGAACTGGACTGTGGTGTGTGTTGGTGAGAGGGTGTACTGGGCTGTGGTGTGTGTTGGTGAGCGGGTGAACTGGACTGTGGTGTGTGTTGGTGAGAGGGTGAACTGGGCTGTGATGTATGCTGGTGAGAGGGTGGACTGGGGTGTGGTGTGTTGGTGAGAGAGTGGACTGGGCTGTGGTGTGTGTTGGTGAGAGGGTGAACTGGGCTGAGGTGCGTGTTGGTGAGAGGGTGAACTGGGCTGTGGTGTGTGTTGGTCAGAGGGTGGACTGGGCTGTGGTGTGTGTTGGTCAGAGGGTGGACTGGGCTGTGGTGTGTGTTGGTCAGAGGGTGAACTGGGCTGAGGTGCGTGTTGGTGAGAGGGTGAACTGGGCTGAGGTGCGTGTTGGTGAGAGGGTGAACTGGGCTGAGGTGCGTGTTGGTGAGAGGGTGAACTGAGCTGAGGTGTTGTAGACTAAACCAGCTGTTCCCACCCCTGGGCCTGGTGGACTCTCTGCTCTGCGCATTTTTGTGTTTCCTGCTAAAACTCACCCACTTCAACTCAGTCAGGGCTTATTAATCAGCAGAATAGTTGAATCAGGTGTTTAGGGAAGAAGGCAAACAGTGAAATGGCCACGTAAACAGCACGGTCTGATTTCTCAGATCAGACTAAGGTCTAGAAATCTGATAAAGAGGCTGGATTTTAGCTCAGTAATCAGATTTCTCAGTGCTGTAAACTCTCACTCTGATTTCTTAGATCAGACTAAGGTCTAGAAATCTGATAAAGAGGCTGGATTTTAGCTCAGTAATCAGATTTCTCAGTGCTGTAAACTCTCACTCTGATTTCTTAGATCAGACTAAGGTCTAGAAATCTGATAAAGACGCTGGATTTTAGCTCAGTAATCAGATTTCTCAGTGCTGTAAACTCTCACTCTGATTTCTTACATCAGACTAAGGTCTAGAAATCTGATAAAGAGGCTGGATTTTAGCTCAGTAATCAGATTTCTCAGTGCTGTAAACTCTCACTCTGATTTCTTAGATCAGACTAAGGTCTAGAAATCTGATGAAGAGGCTGGATTTTAGCTCAGTAATCAGATTTCTCAGTGCTGTAAACTCTCACTCTGATTTCTTAGATCAGACTAAGGTCTAGAAATCTGATAAAGAGGCTGGATTGTAGCTCAGTAATCAGATTTCTCAGTGCTGTAAACTCTCACTCTGATTTCTTAGATCAGACTAAGGTCTAGAAATCTGATAAAGAGGCTGGATTTTAGCTCAGTAATCAGATTTCTCAGTGCTGTAAACTCTCACTCTGATTTCTTAGATCAGACTAAGGTCTAGAAATCTGATAAAGAGGCTGGATTTTAGCTCAGTAATCAGATTTCTCAGTGCTGTAAACTCTCACTCTGATTTCTTAGATCAGACTAAGGTCTAGAAATCTGATGAAGAGGCTGGATTTTAGCTCAGTAATCAGATTTCTCAGTGCTGTAAACTCTCACTCTGATTTCTTAGATCAGACTAAGGTCTAGAAATCTGATAGAGGCTGGATTTTAGCTCAGTAATCAGATTTCTCAGTGCTGTAAACTCTCACTCTGATTTCTTAGATCAGACTAAGGTCTAGAAATCTGATAAAGAGGCTGGATTTTAGCTCAGTAATCAGATTTCTCAGTGCTGTAAACTCTCACTCTGATTTCTTAGATCAGACTATGGTCTAAGAAACACTTTTAGAGTGACACCAAATGCATGGAACCGAATACATGCTTGATGAAATAAAGGATTTAAATATTCTTCATCTTCTAGATGATGTTTGATCATATTTTCAAGTAAAGTGGCGCGATGTTTATTTGTAAAAACACCAAAACATGAAATTGGTGTTTTACATTATGTTCACGTCACGTCGGCTTCTGTGAGTTTATTGGCTGGTTGTAAAGCAGAAATCTGATTACTGTCTGACTCATGTAGACCTGCAGACCTGATTATCTGATCACTCAAGTGAAGGTAAACGTGTCGATCAGTTTACTGACAAAATCTGCATTTATCAGATTATTCAGTGCAGGTAAACACAGGCATTGAAATAGAATGGAACTGAGGTGAACTAAAAGAAAACTGACCAAAGACTTTCAGACAAACATCCACAATCCTGGAACAATAAAGCCCTAAAACAAGACCAAAGCCAAGAGTGGACTTCAGGTGGTCACCTGAGGGAGAGAAGTGAAAGGAGAGAGAAAGAGAGAGCGAGAGAGACTGAAAGTGTACAGTTTGGTCACTCTGGAGAAATCCTGGTGAGCGTAAAGTCAACAGAGCTCTAAACTGGTCAGTATCTCAGACGATGGAGGTCAGTGTTTAGCAGAATAACAGGAGCAGAGTGGACATGATCGAGCATAACTGCTCCAAAAATGTCAGGCTGTCGCTCCACACACACTTCACACTTACGGCATTTGGCAGACGCTCTTATCCAGAGTAACTTACAAAGATAGTGTTAGGAGTCTTGCCCAAGGGCTCTTATTGGTACAGTATAGGGTGTTTACCCAGGCTGGTATTGAACCCCAGTCTACAGCACAGAAGGCAGAGGCGTTACCCACTACACTATCCAACCACACACACATACATGTGTATATACGCAGACATACATATACAAACATACAGATAAATATATATATTTCGCTGCTGTTGGGGGGGGGTGGTAATTTTACAGGACAGGGAAATGAAACCAGACTTTGGCCCAGTCCCATTTCTTCTTTAACCCCTACCCCTTTTTTTCGGGTGTCACCCTAACCCCTTAGAACAGAGAACAAAGGTAGTGGTTGAGATCTTCCCTCTGAAATGGGACCCTCAAATAAAAGAGCATCACTTTATTAACTAGCGCTGCTCTCTAGGCTGCCCTGCCCGTCTGCAGTGACCACAGAGGAGGGGAAAGTTCAGCTCCTCTCTGCTGGGCTTTAGTTACATTTAGGGTTCACACGCCTTCAAAGAGGGGGGCAGTTATTTATTATCACCCCCCTAATTCTTCAGTGATATGAAGCTGAAGTCAGAGATTCTCCAGATTCTTGTTTTCAGTGGATATTGTAATTTTTAAACTGAGGAATTCTCACATTGGTCTTTTGTGCTCCAACTCCAACTTTTTTTCTCATAACACTCGGTTTAGAGTCTCCATTTGGAGGGTCTTGTAGGCCCAACACTTCGCCCCCTATCTCAACAAGAATCAGGACACCCTACACCTAGACGGGAACACGCAAAACAGAGGGCAAAGGGCTGAGTGGGAGGGGTGAGGGGTGGTCAAGGTCATTTTTGGTCATTTGTTTTGGTCCATTCATCATAAAATGTCTATACGATGTAAAGAATAACAGGCATTTTCAAATTGTCAGAAACTGAAAAACAACAAAAAGAGACGGTGCAGTTCACATTCATGCTTACACAGAAAACTGTCATTTAACTAAGCCGTTAAAATGAGTTCTCTCTAACATGAGCCTTTAGCTAATGAACGAGCTCCTCATCCTGGGTCAGGGGTGCAGAGCGCGGAGAACACAGGAACGTGCAGAGCACCAGGTCAGCAGCACTGAGACGGGGAACCTCTGAGCTTCAGCCAAGATTAAATGCTTGTATGTGGAATGTTTTTGGCAGCAAAATTCAGATTTTGATTGTAACTGTACTGCAGGCGCACACACACACACACACACACACACACACACACACACACACACACACACACACACACACACACACCTTCACCTAATCAAACACAGACGGAGACGGAAGCTAATCAGTGTCATCCAGGATAATGAGACACTCTATAATTAACCAACTACCCAAAGAAACTCCTCAAATTACTCACTTGGTCCTAATTATGAAGTGTTTATCAGAGGTGGGAGAGAGAGGAGACAGAATTACAGCATCGAGACCCTGACGGACGTGTAAACACTCCCAACACTGTCGGCAACACACCAGGAGCATCTCACACGCACGCGCACACACACACACACACACACGCACACACACACACACACACACACACACACACACACACACAGCAACTCAACAGCAGCACACAGTCCTGCTTCTTTCAGTCTGTCTGTCAGCAGCACGCTTGTCTTCCACCTGTATTAAAAAGGCTCGTATCATGGAAACCGAACATGATACGTTACCATCTCAGTGCCACTGATAGGCTGAGAGTGGAACACCACCCAAATAACATCTGGACAACTGCAGCTCTGCGGTCAAAACCTGACCAATGGTGAACGGTGTCCAGTGGGCTGATAAACTGCAGCAACAGATGGACGACAGTGTGTACCTGTACACCTACAGAGTGGAGCTATGAGGGAGGTGTTTCTAATAAAGTGGCCAGTGAGTGAAAGCTTCAGGTGGGTGTTTCTAACAAAGTGGCCAGTGGGTGGAGAGGGAGACAGAGAGAGATAAAGAGATAGATGAGCCTGAGAACGATACAGATTGAGAGAGACACAGAGCGATAGAGAGAGACAGAGAGATAGAGATAGAGAGAGAGACAGAGAGACCAAGAGAGAGAGAGAGAGAAAGTGAGTGAGGGAGCGAGCGATAGTGAGAAAGACAGAGAGAGAGAGAGATAGAGAGACCGAGAGAGAGAGATAGTGCGACAGAGCGAGAGACAGAGAGAGCGAGAGCTAGAGCGAGCGAGAGCGAGCAACAGAGAGACAGAAAGAGAGACAGAGAGAGAGAGAGACAGAGAGAGAGACAGCGAGAGAGAGAGAGAGACAGAGAGAGAGACAGAGAGATAGAGAGAGAGAGACAGAGAGAGAGAGACAGAGAGAGAGACAGAGAGAGAGAGAGAGAGAGAGAGAGAGACAGAGAGAGAGAGAGAGAGAGAGAGAGAGAGAGCGCGACAGAGAGAGAGAGAGAGAGCGACAGAGAGAGAGAGAGAGAGCGAGAGAGAGAGAGAGAGAGAGAGAGAGCGCGACAGAGAGAGAGAGAGAGAGCGAGAGAGAGAGAGAGAGCGAGAGCGAGAGAGAGCGAGAGAGAGAGAGAGAGCGAGCGAGAGCGAGCAACAGAGAGACAGAAAGAGAGACAGAGAGAGAGAGACAGAGAGAGAGACAGCGAGAGAGAGAGAGAGACAGAGAGAGAGACAGCGAGAGAGAGAGAGAGAGAGAGAGAGAGAGAGAGAGGGACAAGTATCCAACAGAATTCTGCAGAACGATCCTGAGAGTCCAAAGGAAAACACCAAGCAACGCATGCAGGGCAGAATTAGGCTGATTTCCTCTGTTAATAAACATTCAGTCCCAGAGTCCCAGAGAAATGCCGCAGTTTAAGGCGCTACAGACCCAAGAGCTGAACCCTGAGAAGAGCTCCCTCAGGCAGCTGGTTCTGAGGTTTACTAACCCACTAACAGCTCCTAACACTCAGCCGCCCTGCTTTACAGCCCAGACTAAACATCAATCACGCCATCAGAAACACAACATCTGGAACATTGGAGGAGAGAAATCAACACTCAGAGTAAATTAAACCGCTATCAGGCCCTAAAAACCCAGTATGAACTGCAGTCGTGGGCTGGAGGTTAGGGAACTGGCCCTGTGACCGGAAGGTTGCCAGTTCGATCCCCAGCACTGACAGTCCATGACTGAGCTGACCTTGAGCAAGACACCTAACCCCCAATTGCTCCCCGGGTGCCGTGGATAGGGCTGCTCACCACTCTGGGCAAGTGTGCTCACTGCCCCCTAGTGTGTGTGTTCACTAGTGTGTATGTGGTGTTTCATTTCATGGATGGGTTAAATGCGGAGGTGGAATTTCCCCAGTTGTGGGATTAAAAAAAGTATCACTTAATTAAGAGTATTTCCTGACTGTCAGAGATACAAAGCAGAGACAGATCCTGACCAAGTACAGACTCAGTGACCACAGCCTGGCCATAGAACGGGCCAGGTATAAACAGTCCTGGCGGCTCAGAGAGGAGAGGCGGTGTGGTCACTGTCTGACAGGTGAGGTCGAGACAGAGATGCACTTCCTTCTTCACTGTGAAATAAACAAACGTGGGAAATTTACACAAACAAATAAAAAAAATTCATCCCAAAGTTTGAGAAATGTACAGAATTGGAGACATTATGAATATTCCTTGGAGAGGGGCACACAGGTCCCCTCGCTGCCACATATGTAACATTATGCCACCGCCTGAGAGACAGTGGGTAAACCCTCCCCGCCCCCCATAGCCCCACCCTCCTGACCCCATCCCACATACCCCTACTCTACTTACCCTCACCCTCCATACCCCCACGCCACTTACCCTCACCCTCCATACTCCCACACCACTTACCCTCACCCTCCATACTCCCACGCCACTTACCCTCACCCTCCATACCCCCACGCCACTGACCCTCACCCTCCATACCCCCACGCCACTGACCCTAACCCTCCATACTCCCACGCCACTGACCCTAACCCTCCATACCCCCACGCCACTGACCCTAACCCTCCATACTCCCACGCCACTGACCCTCACCCACGCCACTGACCCTAAACCTCCATACCCCCACGCCACTGACCCTCACCCTCCATACCCCCACGACACTGACCCTCACCCTCCATACCTCCACGCCACTGACCCTCACCCACGCCACTGACCCTAAACCTCCATACCCCCACGCCACTGACCCTCACCCTCCATACCCCCACGACACTGACCCTCACCCTCCATACCTCCACGCCACTGACCGTCACCCTCCATACTCCCACATCACATACCCTCACCCTCCATAACCCCATGCCACTTACCCTCACCCTCCATACCCCCACGCCACTTACCCTCACCGTCCATACCCCCACGCCACTGACCCTCACCCTCCATACCCCCACGCCACTGACCCTCACCCTCCATACCCCCACGCCACTGACCCTCACCCTCCATAACCCCATGCCACTGACCCTCACCCTCCATACCCCAACGCAACTTACCCTCACCGTCCATACCCCCACGCCACTTATCCTCACCCTCCATACCTCCACGCCACTGACCCTCACCCTCCATACCCCCACGCCACTGACCCTCACCCTCCATACCTCCACGCTACTGACCCTCACCCTCCATACTCCCACGCCACTGACTCTCAATGTTGCAGGTGTTATTAGTTTACTAGTGATAATAGTGTTTAGAATTATAAACAGTGATAATAATAATAATAATAATAATAATAATAATAATACTCTAATATTGTGATTATAATAATTATTATTATTATTGATTTTTTTAAATCTTATTCTGTTTTCATTACTGTTTTTGTCGTTCACTTCTACTGTTGTGATGCTTTAGAAATAATATTATATATATATATATATATATATATATATATATATATATAGAGAGAGAGAGAGAGATACAGAGAGGGAGAGGGAGAGGGAGAGAGACAGACAGAGGGAGAGAGAGAGGGGGGGAGAGGGAGAGGGACCCAGAGAGACAGAGAGAGAGAGAGAGAGAGAGAGAGAGAGAGTGAGACACACAGAGACACCAGAGAGAGAGAGAGAGACAGACAGAGGGAGAGAGGGGGGGGGGGGGAGAGACGGAGAGAGCCAGAGAGAGAGAGAGAGAGAGAGAGAGAGAGACAGAGGGAGGGGGGGGGGACAGAGAGAGATAGAGAAAGGGAGAGATAGAGATAGAGGGAGAGAGGGAGAGAGGGAGAGAGAGAGAGATAGAGAGGAGAGAGATAGAGAGAGACAGAGAGATAGAGAGAGGGAGAGATGGAGAGAGAGATAGAGAGAGGGAGAGAGAGATAGAGAGGGAGAGAGAGACTGACAGGGAGAGAGAGAGAGATAGAGAGGGAGAGAGAGATAGAGAGGGAGAGAGAGAGAGAGAGAGAGAGAGAGACAGAGAGAGAGATAGAGATAGAGAGAGAGAGACAGAGAGAGAGAGAGAGAGAGAGAGAGAGAGAGAGAGAGAGAGAGAGAGAGAGAGAGAGAGAGAGAGAGAGAGAGACGGAGAGAGAGATAGAGAGGGAGAGATAGAGATAGAGAGGGAGAGACGGAGAGAGCCAGAGAGAGAGAGAGAGAGAAAGAGAGAGACAGACAGAGGGAGGGGGGGGAGACAGAGAGAGATAGAGAAAGGGAGAGATAGAGATAGAGAGGGAGAGAGAGAGAGAGAGAGAGAGAGAGAGAGAGACGGAGAGAGAGAGATAGAGAGGGAGAGATAGAGATAGAGAGGGAGAGAGAGAGAGATAGAGAGGGAGAGAGAGAGACGGAGAGAGAGATAGAGAGAGAGAGAGAGAGAGACGGAGAGAGAGATAGAGAGGGAGAGATAGAGATAGAGAGGGAGAGAGAGAGGCTCTTTAATGCAGAAGGCCATTGTGTGGTGTCTGTGCTGTGCTAATGCTCTGTGGTTGATGAGGAGCGAGTTCAGCAGAATTCGGTCGCTCTCAGTGTCGTTTACTAAAGCGCTGAACCCCCCCACCCCCCCACCCCCTTCGCAGGCAGGGACGCTTCATTAAGCGAAGAAATTAAAATGTGGGTTCTGCGGAGCGGAGCGAGAGAAGGCCGCTGCGCGGATGGAGGGAGAAGTGTGGCGGTGGGACGGCTAATGGAGTGTCGGCTTTATGAGGCGCGGGAAAAACGTTAGCGCTGCTTTTCGCATTAAGACAAACAGCAGAGCTTTTCCACCTCAGCACCACGGAGGAATCCATCAGACCTTCATTAGTCCCTCCGGAGGAGAACAGAGACAGAGGACCAGGGACGGTACTAGGATTTCTCATTCACTCATAAATGAATGAATGAATGAATGAATGAATGATGGGTAAATACATTTTAGACTCTGAGGGCAGAATTACAGAGAACGTGGGGATGAAAACATAAACACTAAACTAGGAGATGATAAATCTGGACTGTAGAGTTTATGTGTCGGTCAGCTGGAGCTAAACTTGGGGGGGGGGGGGTATGGGGGGTTAATGGACAGCGTACATTTGATGTGAAAAGAGGATGAGAAGAGAGGGGAAGATTGAAGAAGACAAAAAAAGACAAGAGAAGAGAACAAGAGAAAACAAGAGAAAAGAGATGAGAGAAGAAAGAAGAGATGAGAAAAAGAAAAGAAGACAAAAAGAAAATTACAAGATGAGATGGAATTAGATGGGAAGAGAGTAAAGAAGAGAAGAGGAATGATGAAGAAAAGAGAGGAAGAAAGGGAAGAATGAGAGGAAAGAAGAGAAGACATTCAGTTAGACAGACAGATAAGATGGTTAGATAGTTACAGACAGATAGATAGATAGATAGATAGATAGATAGATAGATAGATAGATAGATAGACAGAAACAAAAGAACACAAGAGAGCAAAGAAGAAGACAAGAAGAATGGAGAAGAAAAGAGATGAAGGAAGATGAATGAAAATGAGAATAGAGAAGAGAAGAGAACGTCTCCTGTTCTGTTTCTCTCAGTGCTTCAGCAGACGAGTGTTGAAATTCTGCACACACACCACTGCCTCCCTCTCACCCTCTGTCTCCCTGTCTGTCTTTCTCCGTCTCTCTCTCTCTCTCTCTCTCTCTCTCTCTGTCTCACCCTGTCTCTCTCTCTCTCTCTCCCCCCATCTCTCTGTCTCTCACCCTCTCTCTCTTTCGCTCTATCTCTCCCTCTCACCCACACCCTCTCCCCGTCTCTCTCTCTCTCTCTCCTCGTCTCTGTCTCTCACCCTCTCTCTCTTTCTCTCTGTCTATCTCTCTCCGTTTCTCTGTCTGTTTCTCTTTCTCTCTCTGTCAGTCTCTCTGTTTCTCTTTCTTTCTGTCAGTCTCTCTGTTTCTCTTTCTTTCGGTCTCTCTCTCTGTTTCTCTTTCTTTCTCTCTCTCTCTCTCTCTCTCTGTCTCTCCTTCTGTCTCTTGCTCTCTGTCTTTCTCTCTGTCTGTTTCTTTCTCTCTCTGTCAGTCTCTCTCTCTGTTTTTCTTTCTCTCTCTCTGTCTCTCTGTTTCTTTCTCTCTCTTTCTTTTCTTTCTCTCTCTCTCTCTCTCTCTCTCTCTCTCTCACCCACCCTCTGTCTCTCTCTCTCTCACCCTCTGTCTCTATCTCTCTCTCTCTGACCCTGTCTATCTGCCTCTCTCACTCCATGTCTGTCTGTCTGTCTGTCTGTCTGTCTGTCTGTCTCTCTAATGCACAGGCTGTAGACAGAGCTACATTGGCATTTAACTGGCATGAGTTAAAGTTTTAGCTACAACAACAAACGTTAATGGAAATTCGAGACTGACTGATATCAGTTGGTAATTGGCTGGAATTTATGCTCATAGATTTATTTAAGCTCAAATATCAAAGGAAAGTATCCTAAGGAAAGAAAGGCGCTTCTATTTGACCTCATGTTGGTCAATATCCTGCTGAGAGACACTTATTTTATCAAGACTGCGAAGACAACAGCACTTCCAAAAACAGAGTAGTCTTCAAATCATAAGAGCTGCAGTTTTAACACAGCCCATATTATCACTGACGCCGCAGTAACAAGTTTAAGAAATTTAACCAAATAAGATGGAGGCTGTGAACTGCCTGTAGATGAGTTAGATCAGGGGCCGCAGCCCAAATGTTAAGCAGAGCAACTTAGTCCTTTTAACAAAAATCAAACCACCTTCGGAGCCACAACATGTTCTATCCATTCTGGTTGTAAATGAGTCTCAGTGTGTGCTAAACCTACTAGTACAGGCTAAAAAATACAAATGAAAACACAGACTGACTTTGCTCTGCTTTCAGCTTCAGCTCAGCTACAGCTGCTTTTCTCACATCTCCAGCAGGAAACTTTTCCTCAAAAGTAGAACAGCCTCATGCAAAATGTCTCAATTTTTTTTTTTATTCATTTATTTTTACCTGATTTTCTACCTCTAATTTAGTCGTTTTCAATTCCAACCGCTACTTAGGACTCCCCCAATCACACACTACTACCAACGCTAGGAGTGCGAAGGCAGCACAGGCTTCCTCCGAGACCTGTGAAACCAGCCACCACTTCTTTTGAAACAGTCACGCAGCCGAACGCGCTCGGAGGAAAGCACCAACCGCCAGATCTGCTACGTCAGCCAACAGACGCCTGCGCTGACTCGCAATCTCCTGATGACAGGGCGAACGTTTAGGCGATTGCGCCACTCTGGAGCCCAACGTTTGACTTTTTACGAGGCTGAAGTCGCCTGTCATTCGCCAGCTTCTTGTTCTAATGTTCCTGTTTCACCTTAATAAGAACTGTGTAAGGTGGAACAGGAGAACTCAAACTATAGGCTGGCAAATGAGAAAGTGACTTCAGCCTCGTGACGTTTTAGTGTTTCAGTTTCTCGTTGCAGATTAAACGTATCAGGAAACCAGCTGGAGTGACTATAAACACAAACAAGTCAATTCGTCTCCAAATTATCGACGTTCGTCTTAAATCTCTCTCATTGCCTTTTTGTAGCTACTAGCTGGGCGAGACTGTTGTCTGTGTTGCTATGGTGACCAGCCGTCTGCGCTGATCTTCAGGGTTAAAGGGTGAATCAGCAGTTCTACATTAACTCCAGCGTTTAAGACCATTTACTGTTAAACTGTGTTGAAGGATCAGCAGAGCTTTATTTTACTGTAGAGGAGGATTATTTTATTATTACCTACTGATCTGATTCAGCTGTGGAGCCGCAACAGGGCAGAGGAAGGAGTCGCCTTAGACCAATCAGAGGCAACAAAGCATCCACGTGATGTGTATCCACATATCTAACGGATGAAGATGAAGGAATAAGAGTAGCTGTGCTGTGTTTGTGTGTCTCTAATCAGCCCAATGAGTGTGAAGCTACATGTTTACATAGTCAATAACGAGCAGATTAGCATGATAGGAAACAGAACGATCTCACAACAGACTGATGAGGGTGGAGGTGTGTGTGTGTGTGTGTGTGTGTGTGTGTGTGTGTTGGGGGAAGGTGACACATTCATACAGTAGCATCTTCTGTACCTGCTGCACTTCAAGAGCAGATGGTACCGGTGTTCGCGCCTACACATAAACCACGTTCTAAAGACGGCGCCATCCCCGGGGAAGGGCACTGACAAAGAGGGCGACTAATTATGCCGTGATCTGTCGCGCTGACGACTGCAACACACCGACTGTTTACTGCCTCTTTTGTTTTACACACGTTTACTGATTTTGCTTTTCCGCTCCTCCTCCTCCTCCCCTCACGTCTGAAGGCTTGTAGACCCCAAATATTCAGCGTTTCTTCTGAAATGAAGGGTGTTGATATGAAGTTTGTCCACCTTTACTGAAGCATCAGGCTCTACTCGTCTGGGAAGATGTTGAACATTGCTGTGAGGATTTGATTGAGCATTATTGAGGTCAGGTACTGGTGTTGGATGCTCAGTTCTGGATCGCTAACTCATCCCAAAGGTATTGGATGGAGCTCCATCACTCCAGAGAACACAGTTCCACAGCTCCACAGCCCAATTTGGGTGCTTTACGCCCCATTAGGCCACACTGGGCATGGATCATAGTGACCTCAGGCTCATGTGTAGCTGATGCCTTCTACTGATCAATGCTTTTCTATGACGATTATACACACTCACAGCTGAAGTCCTGTGTCAGTGATATGTATATTAATAGTTAATGTAGAAGGACAGGAAAGGAGAGATAGGAAGACGGAGAAATAGAGAAAGAAGGACAGAAAAGGAACAGATGGAGGAAGAGAAATGATGAAAAATGGGTGAAAATGGATGAAAAATGAAACCATCAGCTGTGAGAAGCCAACAGAGACACGTTGCTCTCTCTCTCTCACTCCTTCTCCCTCTCTCCCTCTCTCTCCTCCGTTTTCTTTCTCGCGCTCTCATCCCTTGCTGCCTCTTTCTTCCATCTTTTCTCTCTCCTTCTCTACTTTGCTCCCTCTCTCTCTGATCGCTCTCGCTTTCCGTTTCTCTTTCTCTATCGTCCTTTTTCTCCTTTTCTCTCTACATCTTTGTCTCTCATTTTCTCTCTTGCTCTCTCCATCTTTGTCACTGTCTCTCCTTTGCGCTCTCTCTCTCTCTCCGAGTCTCAGTTACTCCATCTCTCCCTCACTCTACACTTCTTTTACCCTTTCTCTCTCCCTAATTCCATCTCTATCATTTAATCTCCATCATTCCACTTTACATCTTTCTCTCTCGCTCTCTCTCACTCTCTCTCTGTATTTCTTTATATGTGCCTCTCTCTCCCCCCTTTCCTCAGACACACAGAGTGTGTGTGTGTGTGAGAGTGAGTGTGAGTGAGTGTGTGTGTGTGTGTATGACTGAGTGTGAGTATGAGTGTGTGAGTGTGTGTGAATGAGTAAGTGAGTGAGCGAGGGTGAGTGTGTGACTGAGTGTGAGTATGAGTGTGTGTAAATGAGTGAGTGAGCGTGTGAGTGAGTGTGAATGTGCGATTGAGTGTGTGTGTGTGTGTGTGTGAGAGAGTGAGTTAGTGTGTGAGTGTATGAGTTAGAGTGTGTGTGTGTGAGTGAGTGTGAGAGTGAGTGTGTGTGTGTGTGTGTATGACTGAGTGTGAGTATGAGTGTGTGAGTGTGTGTGAATGAGTGAGTGAGCGTGCGAGTCAGTGTGAGTGAGTGTGAGTGAGTGTGTGTGAATGAGTGAGTGAGTGAGTGAGTGAGCGAGTGTGAGTGTGTGACTGAGTGTGAGTATGAGTGTGTGTAAATGAGTGAGTGAGCGTGTGAGTGAGTGTGAATGTGCGATTGAGTGTGTGTGTGTGTGTGTGTGTGTGTGAGAGTGAGTTAGTGTGTGAGTGTATGAGTTAGAGTGTGTGTGTGTGTGTGTGAGTGAGTGTGAGAGTGAGTGAGCGAGTGTGTGCATATGAGTGTGTGTGAGTGCGTGAGTGAATGTGTGAGTGAGTGTGTGTATGAGTGAGTGAGTGAGTGTGTGTGTGCGTGTGTGTGTGAGAGTGTGAGTGATTGAGTGAGTGAGTGTGTGTGTGTGTTGTGCCTCTAACACTCAGATCATTAACTGTCAATCGAACTTGGCTGAAGGGAGTGAACGGTAACAGAAATATGAGATGATAGTCAGTTAATATACGGAGTAAATATCAGCATTTTCACTCCACTGCCACAGTAACTTCAGCAGAGAAGAAAGAAGTTTTTATAGCAGCAATAAAACACCCCCCACCCCCAGCCCCCCCCCCCCCCCCCCCCACTGACTGGAGCTCCATCTGTTTCTGCACACCTTTTTTTCCTCGAGAGAGATGGAATATATTTTTATAGAAATGATTCACAGAACAGAAGTGAACTGTCTGTAGGTGACAGTGGTCCACAATCATGAGCGCTACTGTGTTTAAACGCTGTGTTTATGGCGTCGGCTGTGCAGGATTGCCTAGTAATGCCTCTGGATTTAGAACGGGATGTCATAAAAGCTCCTGTAGGTGTCCCAATACTTCTGTCCATACAGCATATGTGCCATCATATTTGTGTTGCAGCCAGAGACAATTACAGACAATAGATAGTTTTCCGTCTTATTCTGTAACATTATTCTACTTATATCTCATACCAGTACTATATTAATGTTTTGTTAAAACTATTTCAGAAATCAAAGACAAATAAAAAGACGAAAAATCTGACTTTGTATAAAGACGTGTTCTCTTATTGTCTGAACGAGTGAAAGGGTTTCTTTCAGGTCAATTCATATGATTCAAACTCTTTCCCCGCATTGCCCAGTGCTGATGTGCAGGGTCTCTGGTCTCTGACTGTGGAAGTAAAAGGCTTTATTCAGAGTTTAATACAGTCTCCAATCTCTGGTTTTAACCCGGCCTGCTCAGAGGAGTGCAGAAAAGGAGAGAGGGATGTGGTAGATGTGTGTGATGGAGCGATAATGGAGGGCCATGTACCTCAGTTTGGCCCGGTCTTGCCAAGTAAACGGCGCTTTTTGAACATGTCTTGTCAAAGCACACCGGCAGCAGGTGGTCCTGAGAGCCGTCGCCATCTGAAAGCAAAACAGACAGATTTCTGATCAGACAGACACTCATCAGTTCAGAAATACAGACACCTCATATTCATTATTATATGGTATGTCCAGAAGTATCCAGACAGCCCTTCCAATGAGTGAATTCAGCTACTTTAAGGCACATCCACAGCTTGTATAACCCTCTGGGGTCCTTAAACTCACCCATGTGTCAAACTCTCTTTTTCTATATCTGTTTGTGCATCTTTGTGTTGATCCAGATCAAAAATCCAGTTCAAACACTTCCTGAATCTGTAGAGTTGCCTTTTCCCATCCTATCTTATCAAGAGATCATACGAGACTCGCATCTGGAGTTATGAGCCTATGAAGAGGGGCTGGGATACACGTCATCTGCCTCTCACTGATTCATGTGTCCGTCTACATTCTGTGTGAAACCAAAGACCGATGGACACGCAGGAAAACAATGAGGACGTTAAGGACTAGGCTAAGGTGCAACGGGAAAATTCGAACAAGAAGCTGGCGAACGAGAAATCTAAGGTTGAGAGACATTTTACAAGAAACCGTTCCACATTTGAGGAAAAGTTTCCTGCTGGAGATGCAAGAAAAGTGGCTGTAGCTGAGCTGAAGCTTAAAGCAGAGCAGAGTGAGTCTGTGTTTGTGTTTATTTCATGTTTTTTAGCCTGTACTAGTTCATTAACACACACCGAGACAGATTTACAGCCAAGATGGTAAAATGGACAAAGTGTTGTGGCTTGCAAGGTGGTCTGATTTCAGTAGAAAGGACAAAGTGGCTCTTCATAACATTTGGGTTGCTGACCCTTTTTCTAGGATAAATAATAATTTTGGATAAATAAATGATCTAAAATCAGCCTTTTTGTGTGCATAAGAAGGTCAGTGGACATCCAATCCCATGTCCACTGACCGTAAAAGTGCTACACATTGTTTAAAAAGGCTGGTAAAACATAGAGAACCCTGTTTCTGTAGCTTGTCTGTATAAAAAAGAGCTGATCGACTGAATGCAGGGTATGAAATACACCTGCTTTCCATAATCTGAGCAGGTTTCAGCCTGTAGGATGGTATTTAATGACAAACAAGCCAGTCTTGCAATCACATCAGCAGCATTCTCTAGCATGCCTTGGTGGACAGTCCCGTTTTGCATTACGGAATACCAATGAGGAACGTCCACAGGACTGCAGCCCAGTTTTAGGGATGCAGCCCTGGTGTGCAGCCCTTCCAGAAGAGCAGAGGCTGTTACTGCAGCAAACTCCCGATTAACAGCCCTGATT